>NC_049209.1:3179644-3284644 GCF_013347855.1 Anguilla anguilla | reverse complement strand
ACGAAAAAGAGGACGGATCGTCCCAAGATTCAAAAACACTTAAACAATCCATGTGAAATTTACAGTTTCTAAACAAAAAGTGAAGGTTTACTTTGGAACTGGGTAGTTGACCGCGTGTTCACCATCTGTGCGTGTGTTTGTGTCCATATCCTGTTAGTCTGTGTGCTGTGCTTGAAAACTAAGCCTGGCTTCCTGTCTTTACAACACAGTTTTATATTATATTATATATTTCTGTTTTATTTAGTTTTGTTGTGTAACTTTATCGCAGTGTTATCCTGTTAGCCAGCTGCTTTCTCATAGAATACAGTACCAGAAAAAAATCATGCACTTTGCAAATGAAACTGACAAGTCACTGAAAAGGGGAGTTGTCGCTGGATGTTCAGAAGGATTTAATGAGATCCTGATTACATCTGGTTTGATTATTGATTCATTTAAATAAATAAAAAATGAGAGTAGCCTATTAAAAAAGTTGTAACAGTACTAGTAACAATTCTAATGAAAGGATTTTAATTATTTAAATTGGTGCAAGTTCCCAAGGGAACATTGGAGTTCCAAAAAACCTTTATTCCCAATTCTTTTGTATCTTACATTTTGCTCTACATACAGTAGACAGTCTGAGTCTCTCTCTGTCACAGTATCCGTCACATGATCCCTTCTGTGTTCTATTAACAGGGCGTTGCTGTAAAAGAGCATGCGTGCTCAGTCAACCTACCCTGCATAAGTAAAAGTTAATAAAACAATAAGCAAATGGATAAAGAGCGAGGCTTCCAAGTTTAGCTTACGGGTCAGCCAGCAGAACTGGACCTTTGGGCCGCGCTGCTTCGCGGCCGCATCACAGCTTGACCGTGTCTCTCGCAGCCCGGAGCCGCAGGTGCAGTCCCCGAGCAGTCGAAATGGGTTCGACCCGGAATCCGCCGTCTACAAGATGCTGCAGGACCCCGAGGAGCCGGTGTCGGCCCCCAAGCAGTCCGGCTCCTTCCGGTACCTCCAGGGAATCCTGGAAGCTGAGGACGGAGGTGAGACGCCGTCCCCAATTTTGCTGTACATCCATCCATCAATTATCTATACATGGCTATCCTGGGCTGGGTCCATCCATTACCTATACCCGCTTATCCTGGGCAGGGTCCATCCATGATCTATACCCGCTTATCCTGGGCAGGGTCCATCCATTATCTATACATGGTTATCCTGGGCTGGGTCCATCCATTATCTATACCCGCTTATCCTGGGCAGGGTCCATCCATTACCTATACCCGCTTATCCTGGGCAGGGTCCATCCATTATCTACACCCGCTTATCCTGGGCAGGGTCCGTCCATTATCTACACCCGCTTATCCTGGGCAGGGTCCGTCCATTATCTATACCCGCTTATCCTGGGCAGGGTCCATCCATTATCTATACCCACTTATCCTGGGCAGGGTCCATCCATTATCTATACCTGCTTATCCTGGGCAGGGTCCATCCATTATCTACACCCACTTATCCTGGGCAGGGTCCATCCATTAACTACCATTACCTATACCCACTTATCCTGGGCAGGGTCCATCCATTATCTCTACCCGCTTATCCTGGGCAGGGTCCATCCATTATCTACACCCGCTTATTCTGGGCAGGCCGCCAATCTATCACAGGGCACCATTGTTTGCTGTGAATTTACTTATTTTGCCATTGGTGCGGTCTGAAAGACAGCATATAAAGCAATTCAACAGTCTGATTTATGACTGCATTATCTTAGTCAGTGTTACTGTGAGTCAGGCCTAGCATCTCTCCAGGGAATGTGAACTGATACGGAGAACAGCTTGTGTCTGAGAGCGAAGTCGGGGCGTACTTTTCCTTTTGTAGGCATCGAAAAATGTTAAAGAGGAAGGATTTAAGGGAGGGTCTAATGACGAATGTTCCACCAAAAAACAATATTTGCTGTAGTAGAAACCAAGCTTGTATAAGTCTTTTTTACAGGCACGCAAGCAGGTTTGAAGTGATACTGAGATACTACATGATGTCATGTGAAGAAATAGCCAGTTTCTGCTAAATTGGAGAGCGAAAGTGCATGCTAATCCTCACGTCTCCACACAGCTACTTCCAACATGTTACAGGCTGTTGATTCTTTTATTTTGCTACCAGCCACTTTCTGGTGTTAGAGGGATTAAGAAACAAGCCAGTAATTGCTTAACAGAGCACAGTTTAACCGTGTTGTCATCACCGTGCCAGTTATCTTTCATTATCAACTTGTTACGTTGATTATAGCGCTTATTTGTCTTAGCGTGTGGTGACTAGCTTTGGGCAGAAACAGTATTTTTGTCCTTGGCCCATGTCATCGTTATTATGGGGGCATGCCCGTGCATTTTGTCCCGAAATCGAGTCAGTGATGTTAATATGGAGGATTGTTGCGACCTGGAGAGTGTTGCATTGTTGATGACACGGGTTGTTGTAGTGCATGTCTATTTGTGTCAAAAGTGTCAGCCCCCCCCCCCCCCCCCTCGACTTTAGAAAAGAGCAAAGCGGAGCCAAACACTTGAATGTAACGGGTGAAGGACCAGACCCCCCCCCCCCCCCCTCCCCTCCCCAGAAACAGAAATTTGCACACTCTGCAGATGCCTGGGTCAAAGATGCTGGTGGTGGGGGGAGGGGATGGGGGGTACGGAACGTTCCGTGGGTATCTCTGCTGTAGACACAGGGGAGCTTAGATGAGGTTTCAGAAGAAAGCTTCTTCGGTTCTATCCCCCCAAAATCTCCAGTGCCTCCATCCCAGGCCGGGATGAAGCCGCATTTAAACCCACTGAGCTGCGGGACCCCCCCCCACCCCCCCACCCCCGTAAGCCTGGCAGGTTTAGCTCTTTATTTTCTAACGGTTCAGTCTGCTTAGGAAAATTTATTGGAATTGGAGTAAATCAAGATAACAAAAAATCCATGATCCGCTCCGATGTGAGGGCAGACCTTACCCTCCCTCACGGTCTCTGTTTCTCTGCGTTCAGGTGTGGGACAGTGTTTCGGGGGGTGAGGCGGCGGGGGGGGGGGGGGCGGGAGTAATGGCGGTTTTTCTGCGTTCCACCAAGTCTCCATACCCCACTAATGAAATTTACTTTCACTCCGGCAAATTGGGCTGCACTCTCCCGACGTCCAACAAAAAAGAAAGAAAGAAAAGACGGTGGGGGTGGGGTGGGGTGGTGGGGGGGCGGTGCTAGGAAATGAAATCAGTCTGCGCGCACGGGGAGGGGGGGGGGGGGGATCGCGTGGCGGTTTTCTAAAGTGGCCTCCCCGCAAAGAGAACTTTATTAATGAGCTGGAGTAAGCTGAAATAAGGCCCATCTGTCAGCGCGGCCGGGCGCGTCCGTTAAAAAGCGGCCGGCCCTCATGGGACCCGCCTGTCTGCAGGTGCAGCCTGATACCCCCCTTCAGACGGGCCGTCCCCGTCCGCGAGCGCGGCTCTTTAAAGGGAAGTGGAGCGCTGAGCTAATTGCCCCGGCTTGGCACGGGCACCGTGCGGTCTGTAAACCCACGCTGGAGCGCGAGAAGTTTTTTGGGTCCCTAGTGCGGAATGTTCCGGCTGCCCGCAGCTGCGGCTTTTTTCTTCTTAATTGATGCGCCCCCGCTGTGCCCAGGCTCCTGGCGTGGCGCTCGCGTCGGGCGTGTGAACTGAGGAAAGAACGCTCTGGCACGCAGAGAGGGGCGGGGCCTGTGGCTTGGGGGGTGGGGGGGGGGGGGGGGGGGTTGCTGCTACCAAAAGGCGCCAACGTCGCCAACTCCGACTGCTCCCAGGAGTGACGCACGCTCGTCATGTTGAGGGATGTCTGTGGTGAATGAGGCCTGAGCTCTGAGCCCGGAGGAGTGAGGTGTGAAGAACTTCCTCAATGTGGAGATCCCCTCTCCAGTCATCCCCACTCCAGTCATCCCCACTCCAGTCATCCCTACTCCAGTCATCCCCACTCCAGTCATCCCCACTCCAGTCATCCCCTCTCCAGTCATCCCCACTCCAGTCATCCCCTCTCCAGTCATCCCCACTCCAGTCATCCCTACTCCAGTCATCCCCTCTCCAGTCATCCCCACTCCATTCATCTCCACTCCAGTCATCTCCACTCCAGTCATCCCCTCTCCAGTCATCCCCACTCCAGTCATCCCCACTCCAGTCATCCCCTCTCCAGTCATCCCCACTCCAGTCATCCCTCTGGTATTAACCCACCCCCGCCGTCTTGTTTTGTCTGCATTTCTTACCGCTCACCCAGGTGTCTCGCCGACCGAGAGGATGAGGAGCTTGAGGTCCCCCGTCAAGTCCCCCATCCCCAAACTGGGGAGCCCCATCCCCGTGTCCGTGCCCGGTCTGCAGAAGCTGCCCCAGTGCACGCGCTGTGGGATCGGCATCGTGTGAGTACCGCCAACCCGAGTCATAGCCGCATGCCATGGTCTGCTCTGATTCACTGCAACCGTGAGGCACAGCCGCATGCCACAGTCTGCTCTGATTCACTGCAACCGTGAGTCACAGCCGCATGCCACAGTCTGCTCTGATTGGCTGCAACCTTGACTCGCTGCAACCATGAGTCACTGCCGCATGCCTGCTCTGATTTGCTGCAACCGCGAGTCACAGCCGCATGCTGCATGCCTGTTCTGATTCGCTGCAGCCGCGAGTCACAGCCGCATGCCGCATGCCTGCTCTGATTGGCTGCAACCGCGAGTCACAGCCGCATGCTACAGCCTGCTCTGATTCGCTGCAGCCGTGAGTCAAAGCCGCATGTCGCAGCCTGCTCTGATTCACCTGTGGCTCCAGAGGGGCCCAGTGCCTCAGCCTTAAATCGTGAGACTCCCGTCTCCACCCAGCCAGAGACACTGCTAATCCCCGCTCTCTGAAAGTGGGCTGCCGCTCAAAGGCGGTGATGTCATTTCACCATTACGCAAGATTCCGTTTGGGCTTTCGGCCTGGTGAGATCACCTGCCTGGGCAGGTGGAGGCCGACTAAAGCAGGCCACACAAGTGCTAACGGCTCCACCCCAAATTTACTGCACGTGATTTTCATGTATTCTGTGTGCTATTGTTGTATAATGCTTTTACTGTTGATGCCTTTTTACGCGTACATTTCTGGTGTGTTGCTTGTACTAAGTGCTGGGTGTGATTGGCCCTGAACATTTTTAGTGTTTGTAACTTTCTGTGTTTGTTTATCTTAATGCTGCTGCCTTGGCCATGTCTCTCTTGCAAATGAGATTCGTAAACTCAATGAGACGTACCTGGTTAAATTAAGGTGATGCTAATGCTTGGTAATGGGGTATTGGTTGACTGCTCGGTAACTGGTGACTTGCACTCACAAAAAAACGCAGGGGCACCATCGTGAAGGCGCGGGACAAACTCTATCACCCAGAATGCTTCATGTGTGACGACTGCGGCCTGAACCTGAAGCAGAGGGGCTACTTCTTCATCGAGGAGAGCCTGTACTGCGAGACCCACGCCAAGGCCCGGGTGCAGCCCCCGGAGGGGTACGACGTGGTCGCCGTGTACCCCAACTCCAAAGTGGAACTGGTGTGAGCTCGCTGAACCCCCAAACCCCAAACCCCAACCCCCCCGCAGCACCAGCCCTCCGCATCGACCCAGAATTCCCTGTAATGTTTCGTACGCACTGCATATCCAAACTCTGGCCAGGGGAAACGGAGGTGGGGATGAAGAGAGGTGGAGTTTTTCCGAGGTTGTGATGCTCTCGTCGTTGCCTTTCACACTTACAGCATAAAGTACTAACCGGTCTTGTTTTTTTGGTTGGGTGGTTTCCTTAATGAATATCGCTTGTTTATGCATCTGCTGAAGTTAGTAAGGTAATTTTAACCCACTGAAGTAAAACAAAGAAACCTTCCCCCCCCCCCCCAATATCAGTAGCACTTGTGTCACAGTTTCTATATCTATCTACACTAACTGCAAATGTTTTCTGGAATTGTACACATTGTATTTTCTTGGGACTGATATTTTTTTCATTATTCTTTCTAAAAAGAAATAAGAAACAGCTTCTTCGAACAAGATAAATTGAACAAGGATTGGGGGGGGGGTGTATCTGCCTGGGAAAGGCCTCTAAGCCTCACAGTTTAAATTAACATAGCTTCACCATGGCCGGCTTTGTCGCCTCTGTTTAAATGCATTCCAGTGCCACAGCAGAACGCCCCCCCCCCACACCCCCCCCCCCCACTGCAGGCCTCGAGATGCTGAGGGGAGCTGGGAAAGGAGACAAGTCGAGCGCCAGAACGCATGAACATGTGGAAACGGTATTCAGATGCCTGCAATGTAATGTAATCGTTTTGTTTAGGTTTTTGGCACCTATTTGTAGACTCAGCGCTCGGTGGATAATGGACTAGGTTTGAAAGATTTTTTAATGTGGCGTAACAGCCGTGGTCATAACAAATTTGACTTTGAAATTTTGGCGGAAGAGGGGGACGTTCCAGCGGGAGGCTGATCAGAGTGGCCAGATTATTCCTGCTTTGTGGGGAAAAAAATTTCTTTTGTTGGTCTTTCACAAAACATTCTTTATAGGGTTTTCGCTGAACATTGCCATGGTTATCATGATATCAGGATTATCTTGGTGACAATCATTAACCTGACTTTGAATGAATCGAAAGATAAAATTTGTAAAATATTTGAAATATTTTTTAAACGAGAAAAATAAAAGCTTTTTTTAAAAAGGAATTAATGATGAAAAAATACTTGTGTGGCCTTTTTCCTTTTGATAATATTTAGGGAAACTGATTCCCCATTCCTTTCATAGCAAGGTGGAGTAGCACATTGTACATTTTTTGGAATTATATAGTTGTGTTGTTTTTTTTTTTAGTACATTGAGCATTGTATATATTATTTCCTCTTTTTATGGCTGTCTGTTTTTGAAAAGCTTTTAACAAACATAACATGTCATTACTTTTGTTTTTGCTCCACGTCTCTGCACCATTGAAAGGTTAACGGTGGTCTCGGATGTTTTAACTTATTGTTCTGTTGACGCATTTGTTTTTGTTTTTTTCTTCCATTTTGATGTCAGTGTCAATAAAGAAAATTGCAAAGCCACCCCAGGATTAAAGAGATTCTTAATGGCCTCCCGCGGATGGGGGGGTTATTTTTATTGCGGTATACCTGTCAGAGTGGAAAGAGGGCTTATTTGGGCTGGCATGTGAGGAATTTACTGTTCAAAGGAAGTTTCACCTGCAGATGTAGTTCCGCTGTAAATCATTTCAGAAAAACGTCGGAGAGTCCAACCTCCCAGCAGTGATCAGCATTTCTGTTCTAAACTCGCTGGATCGACAAGTATCCAATCAGAAGAGACATAACTGTTAAAAGGCTGATGCTGCTTTATAAAGATTAATTGCATTTGAGTTGAGTGTCACAAATCTCTTTAATATTAGTAATGTTCGTTAAAAGCATAAGACTTGTATTAAATGTAAACACCAGGGGCAGCATTTAGTTTAGTGCAAACTGTTACCTCCAGTCTTATCCATTTAATTTCAGAAATCCTCCGTAAGTTCAGTAAGAAGACCCATCACTTTTATATTCTTTTCTTGCAAATGAGATCGTCTTGGACGCGGTGAAAAGGGAGGGTAACTTTAGAAGCTTTTGGTTTTATTTAAAGGACGAATGTCAAGGACGCCGGACAGCCTTGATTTACGATGCGCTGTAATGGCTTCTCTCTTAATCAGAAGCGGAGAGAAGAAGGGGACTCTTTCAGACCCCATTAAACACATTTCAGCGACGACCCTCTTTCTGCTCGCAGCCGGCCCTGCTGCTGCCGCGATGGCTTTGTCCACAAACCTAACGAATGCGTTCGGGAACAACGGCTGTTTAATTGGAAGGATTCTGTCAGCAGTATACCACCGCAGATGCCAGGAGCATGCCCAGTAGAATGTCTGAGTGTTAATAAAGCACTTAACAGATAACATTTGGCTCCACATTCCAGAGTGGGACCAAATGGTATCCGTTAAAAGAGTTAAATTAACCCTGTTAAGACTTGAATGAACACTGGATGTTTTACTGCGTGGCAAACAGTGAGTGACCTGTTCAAATGGGTGTAAGGTTTTCCAAACCTGTGATGAGCATGTTGCTGGTGCATGTACGTGGTAGAGCAGTGCCCCTCTGACAGAAAACTAAACAGAGCTGCCGTGGAACTCTGTATCCTTCGTGGAACTCTGTATCCCTGTGGAACTCTGTATCCCTCGTGGAACTCTGTATCCCTTGTGGAACTCTATATTCTCGTGGAACTCTGTATCCCTTGTGGAACTCTATATTCCCGTGGAACTCTGTATCCCCTGTGGAACTCTGTATCCCTTGTGGAACTCTATATCCCCTGTGGAACTCAGTATCCCTGTGGAACTCAGTATCCCTCGTGGAACTCTGTATCCCTCGTGGAACTCTATATCCCCTGTGGAACTCTGTATCCCTCTTGGAACTCTGTATCCTTTGAGGAATTTCCTCAGTGAATCCTCTGTTTTTGTTCAGCTTAGAGATCCCCCCAAATGCACACACCACAGGTCCCCTTTCCTCTCAGAAATGGGCTCTGGAATTTTTGACCTTCCTTTTATTTTTTAAATTTTCTGACCCTGAGATGTCCAATGCCTTCATAAGATTTGACCAAACAAAAATATCATCCATGAAAGAAATACCAGTGTCTTTTTTTATTGAGTTTCATCCGAACCCAGTATATTGGTCTCTCAACTGTCTCACAACTCAGAACTACAGCTGGGCCGTCTAGTTTACGTTCTGCTAGGACAGATGTTCACTTAAATGCAAAATAAAAGGGGGCTGCAGAAATTTGGCCGATTCTCATGTTTCACAAGCTGCAGAATAATTACTGCAGGCAGCTGTATCAGATAAGAAGGTTGCCTTTCACTCAGTGTGAAGGGCTGTCGGCCCATTGTGTTTACTGTAGTGGGCTGTCAGACTGGCAGTTTCCCAAAAGCCCTGAAAGCCAGGCCTCAAACCCATTATTTCTTCCAAGAGAGGCTCTCGCTGTTCTGCATCTGCACAGACCTTTCGCTTCTGTCAGGTTTGATTTGTGGCCGTTAGGCTTGGAGATTGCTCTTGGGGAAAAGAAAAAAAGAAAAACCCTGAGGTTAAGTTGTCCGTGTGCTGGGCGGCTGTGGCATTAAAACCATTCTGAGGTAGATAACAGAGACAGGCTGAACTGAGTACTTCAAAGTCAAATGTTATGCCGTGTATGGGTACAATATGTTTACTACATATTACTATTATCATTGTCATTGTTGCTGCTGCAATAATAATAATAATAATAATAATAATAATAATCTCATGCCCTGGACATTGGCAAATCAGTTTTGGGCTAAGTGGTTAGCCAACTATGACTGCCTGGTCACAACGGCAGTACAGAACTGACTTTGTCTTACCAAGGAAGAGGAGTAAGAGGAGGAGGAGGAAAAGAAGAAGAAAAAGATGAAGAAGAAGAAGCAGTTAGATGTCAATTGGTCCTGCCATTTATTTTTCAGGTCACAGAAAAAAAAAGTTGTACAGTGGAGAGTTAACCTAACACTGCTGTCAGTTCATATTAGAGTACCTTACAGCATTACAGCCAACACAACACATTGAAAAGGGCACTGTCGGATATCTGGTCTTTAGATCGTCACCTTTGAGAACCGGACAATATAATTTGATCTGGCAAACTTGCTCTGCGTGACCATAGGAACCCGTCTGCGAGATTCCTCCCCCATACATGCCCCCCCACCCCCCCAAATCTCTCCCAGAGGAAACATTCTCGGAGCAATAAAGCCACACTACAGGTCTTATCTCTGTGCAAACCTGTGTCCTGGAGTTTCCTCTCGTCTGAAAGTTTAATTGCTTTATGACCTTCTGTGGGGAACCACAGACCCAGAGATCAGCGAATGCCCTTTCAAAGAGAATGTTCCCCTTGGTTAAGTCTCTTAAGGTAGTCTGTGATATTTAAGTGAAATCACTGCATGAAAATCTTAATGGCTGCATAGATAATGGTTGTTGAGGCCTGGTGGTTGAAATCTACATTGTCAGGGAAACCATTCCAGATTCAAGAGGAAGCCAACGGGGTTTGATTGGTTTCGTTACCTGGAAAACATCTCGCCTGAAGATGGAGAGTACAACTGGCTGGCTTTAACTATTATTTCTCCACTAAAATCACCCCCCTTGTCAGTAGCGATGTAATTAATAATTGATATCTCTGATAATAAATTAAATGAAATCGATTTACTTTACATGTTGGGTAAGTAAGAGGTTTTAACTGTTGATGCACTTGCGTTTGGTGTTCAGAGTGCTGGACATCAAATGAGGGTGTTATGTGTTAAAACTCTGAGGAGATGAGGATGAGATACTAATTTTGACATTGACTATTTTTATGCTTCTTACTGTCTTGCCATTGATTTCACCTCAAAAGCTCTCAAATGATAAATGAAAAATTCTTTATATTTTTCATACACTCGTATCTTGAACCTACTTATTTGAAAAAAAAAAATTCTACATAATATGTTCACTGTGTGAACTAAACTGTGTTCTTGGCTAGAAATAGCTGTACAAAATAAGTATTGTACCTTACTGAACCTGTGTTTAGCAGTTGTCTATGACCATGAAATGCACTTTTTGTATGTCACTTTGGATAAAAGCGTCTGCCAAATAAATGTAATGTAATGTAATGTAAAATAATAATCATTTAAGCGATAGAAAAAAAAGTTTCTGTGGTGCCTGGGCTGATTTCCTTCTTCAGTCATATCTCACAAATTAATGAGATTGGGAAAGGGAGTGGGTATGCGCAGGGGAGTACTCCAGGCCGAATCTGCCCTCAAGTTCAAATGACTAGAGAAACAGAGGGAGGACAAATGATTAGCAAAGTTCAGTCAGCCAAAAAAAGCAGGGCATCGACAGCGTTGACGTTCGGCAATTCCCTGCTGGGATATTTTCTACTGCGCCGCAGGAATCGACCTGGAGAGGTTGTTTTCAAGGTCAGCTGACATGGTCCAACTATTATTTTATAGTAGGCCTAGCTTCCGTGTCTTTCCAGGACCTGCACCGTAAAAGAACAAATTCCAAATAACATTTAAGCATAGGCCTACAATTAAACAGTTAACACAATTTAAGAAATGTAACAAATTCATGTGAATTAATTACTTCATCCCTTAAGATATGATGCCTAGCTGAAACTTCCAAAAGCCTGTAGGCAATAATATGCAGTTGGCGTGGGCAAGATAGACATGAATATTAGCGACACAGATGCTGGCTTTAAGCAGTACTTTCTAAATATTATTTATTATAGGGTGAGATAATGTTTTGAATTAAGTCCAGTCAGTCTCCGCGAGCATGAAGAAAAACTCTGAGTGATGGAAGCAGGAAGACGTCAGTCAGCGAGCAAGGGACCGGAGATCTCTCTCTCTCTCTTTCTCTCTGGAAACAATGGGCTGACAGGGCAAATCGCGGTCTCTCGCCACTGTTTTCCCCGTTACCTAGCAACCGCGCGAGAAGCGCTACTCCCGTAGGTGCCTAAATCGACGCGATAAAGCCAGGACCGCCGCCGTGCTCCGTTGCCGTTCAGCCGTGCCAAGTGCGTCGGTTCCTTTTTGGAGAGAAAAATAGCGGCGGTGTAGTCCGTGGAGAGGTCGATTCGAGGGCTCCCACAGCTGGGAGTTTTTTTTTTTTTTTTTTTAACTTTTTCCTTTTTTTATTACAGGGTAGCGTGTGGAATTCATCTGCCAGCGATATTATGCTTCTTACTTCCCATTCTTTTCAGAACCATGTCCACTTGGCAAAATAACTGGACTGTATGGTCAGCCGGGATACTTCGAGATTAGTCCCAAAAGTAACAATGTCTGGCGAGTCTGCCTATAATTCAATCAGCTATTTATTTGTGATAAGATGATCTTTGTTCTGAGGTATTCAAGTTTTTATTTTTTTTATTCTATTTCCCTACAAACATTAATCAGGATTTTGAGTGACTTTTTAAAATTATAGTTCATTTATAGCTTATCAGGCTCTCCAGTAGTGACCACACCAATTCACGGGATGAAAAAATGTTCATGCATTTCCAAGAGAGTGCGTATCTTTCCGAACGCTACTCGTGAAATGACGTGGGTGGTTTAATTAATGCTTCAGCTAATATGACACAATCCCCCAGGCATCCGCAGATGTGCCGGGTTTTCCTGAAGCCGGTTTTGAGTAAAACCACATCTATGCATTAAAGCAGTTAGAAGCATGACGTCACTCTCTGCCTGCAGTAAATGGCTGTGGCGCTAGGGGAGTTAAAATATTTAAATGAAAGAAGACTTGCCTTGAAAAGAGTTTGTTTTAAGGATCCACGGACTTCTGTGTTCCAGCTTGTAATCTGGCCTCTATTTCAAGGGCAAGTATGTGGCACGACGGACAGGGCTGTGCTGCTGACTGGTAGCCCAGGAAAATTCTGGAAGCTAACGCGGCTTTCCTGGGGAGCAGGAAAAGTGTGGAGTCAGAGGGAGCCTCCTTCACCTGCTCTGACAGGTGCTTGGCACAGCGACACCTGTTGGTGGCTGGAGGCATTTTAATTTTTTTACACACTGACTGGTGCAAATGAGCCACAGGTGCCCAATATATCCCAAAATACTGTCCAGAGAGAGGATTGTGAGATTTTATCCATTATTGATATTAATCCCCTTGTGCAGCAGTTAAAGCGTCCTCCCCCCACCCCTACCCCGGTCTGCACTGCTCTATTGGCAGTGTTTTGGGGAGCGGGGGTGGGGGGGATTTACTGCTTTTCATCATGGATGCAAAGCATAGCCTTCAAGGGTAAAACACCCTTTTTATGTGGTTGCCTGAAAGAGTAAATCAATTAACTCACGTCCCACCAGTCCCTCCTGCAAGCTGTAAATCCAAAAAGCATAGCCATGTGTGCGCGTGTGTGCGTGTGTGTGTGTGTGTGTGTACTCAAGACTTTTATTTTAAGAATAACACATCTATTTATGGCTTGAAGTTGGACAAGGACACAATTTAGACCTGGAAAAGGTCTTAAGTGAAAACAATGAGGTTTTTGTAGGGAATGTCGGTGAGCCTGGGTTTACTGCCTGCGGAGGCACAAAGGTATACCATTTACAAAGTGTTATGAGTGGACTCACAGACTCCTGCTGTTCAGCCAGCAAAAAATAAATTAATAAATAAATAAATGAATGAAACTTAGGAATTCCCTCCTATAGCGAGAGCCCCTCATTCACCATCATAGCAACTTTAATATCATTTTGGCCAGACAAAAAAAAAAAAAAAACAATGACTTTTTTTCTGCCCTGTAGTAAGCAGTGGGTCACTTTCATCGGAAAGAGGAATCCAGGGGAATCCTCCAACTTCAGTGAGACATTTCTTCTGTTTTTCGTCGGAGCATAGATTGTTCCAGAATGAGAGACCCCCCCCCCCCCCAAACTCCCGTCGTGCTGAGTCAGAGGAGGCGGTGTATGGGGAGCGCAAAGACACGGCCTATTTTGGACAAGGCGAGCAGGGGAATATGGTTTAGATTAACAACAGTCTCTTGGAAATGAAAAAAAAAAAAAAAAAGACAAGAGTGTTTCCATGAGTCCCGCAGGGGTGGGGGGGGGGAGGCTAAAAATAAATCAAGTCCGTTGCATATTAAAAGCAAAGGCAAAGTTTCCCCATCAATCTCGCTTGAGTGCTGTTGGCAAACAAATTCGGGACGTTGCAGAACAAGCTCTTAAACACCCTGCCCCCCCCCCCCCCCCCACAGTTCAGATTACTCGTAGATCCTGCTGTTAGAGAGGGACAGGGGGGGGGGGAAGACATGAACATCTGTATCCCTCAGTTATAGGAACACATTAGGAATTGGGGTTCGTTCAGAACTCTGAAATGTTGAAAACTGAAAGTCGAATTACAATAATTTAATTTGAGTCATATAACGGTTATTTGCATTCCTCCCATTCGCTGCTGTAACTCTGTGAGTTAATATAGGGAGTACTCAGGCAAGCTGCAAGTGGGGGCCTCACAAAACGCATCCACTTTCCTGAAAGACACAGAGCATTGCCTACCAGTACTGAGATTCAGCGTAACAATCACCGCATCTTTTGACAGCTGCCGGCCAAAAAGGTGCCCTTCTATTAATCAAGAAAAGTGTTCTAGAAGGATCCATCTATTCCCGAATACAGCCGAGATGATTTTCCACATCAACGCCCAACTTGTTTTGGCCTTCATGAGCCTGTAGGGCTATGTTTACGGTACGGGGGGGGAGGGGGGGGGGGGGGAACGGTGGAGATTGCTATAAGCCAAAACCGTCTGAGAGAAATAGTGCGGGGCAGCTGATGTGACAGATGGCGTCTTCGCTGTTATTGTTCGACCATTTGGCCCGCATCACACACGGGGCAGATGCGCGGTGTTGAGTTACTGCAGAGTGCGCCGTGCGCGGACGCGACGGGTGGGAACGGGGGGGGAACGGGGGGGGGGGGGGGGCTGACGACGAGACGGCCTTCCTACTCAGGGGCTAAGCTCTTTGTTTACCATCATCAGCTCGAGGGTTGTCATGGAGATCCGTGATTCTACGCAGCTGTTTTTGAACAGTCGTCCTTTTGCTTCCTCGCCGTTCCAGTGACGCTGAACAATTCGGACACAGATCCGAAGCTTCCGACGTTTTTTGTCCTGACGCAATGGCAGCTTTGAGGAAATGTGCCCGTCCGTTGGAAGCTCTAAGATCACGGACTGCGAACAAGACCTCTGCTGTTTCGTGGTCTCGGCATTTTTTTCGATGAGGACTTCAAAAAAAAAGTAACTTGCAGCACATTAAAGTGGAACACAATTCATGAGCAACAGCCGACAAATGCGTGTAACGTCACGGGTAGGACACTAGGACCCTGCTTACGAGATTCCCTCAGGTGTTCTGTCATTAGGTTAACATTAGGTTAGGTCAACATGTCAGATTATTCAGCGTCAGGGATGCGAACGGATCTGTTTGGCTTGCCATGTCTTTGGCTTGTGTAGCCTGCAAAAATACCATTGTGCATCCAGGTATGACACCAGTGGCGAGTGACTACTGGTTGTAGATATCTTGAGTTCTAAGTGTAAGCTTGGACCTTAAAACAACTAGGTGTGCAGTGGTAAGAGTCGAAGAGGATTGCCAGGTTAACCTGAATGCAGTTCATTGTTCAGTGTCTTCAGTTACATTGTACAATGGTGCAAAATGTGAGTGGTGAAATGGCTATATGCACCTTCATCTGTGCAGGAGGCCATGTTGACAAGTCTCCCCGACTTGCACTCCTCTCCTCAAATACAAGGAAAAACCCCATGTCATCAAATAAAGACACAATCGTGACAAATCAGTTCTACAGTTAATTCTGCTTGCGCCACCTCTGTAAGGATATCACACTGGGTTAACCTCTGTGTTGCTGAGACACCAACTTGTTCCCCATGACATCAGCTTTCCAACAATACAAAACATGATCATACCGTATTATGGAGAACCTGGGTTTTACATAATGCTGATTCAATCATATGTTTTGCAACTGAGCACTGTCTCTTGATGACACTTGCTGACTCCCTGTCAGCACAGTAAACAGTCTGTTTTCGTTTGGGGTCTGATAAGAGGCAGACTTCTGTGAATTGGCCTACAGAGGTGTTTGGCCAATGACATTAATCCAGCGACACTGAAGCATAGACTGATGAGGAACTACTGCAATCTTTCAGAAACATAAGGGAAATGAAAGTGGCCATACAATTAATTAGCCATTACTTCCATCCATCCATCCATCCATTATCTATACCCACTTATTTGAGCAGGGCCGCGGGGGGTGCTGGAGCCCATCTCAGTGTGCAGTGGGCAAGAGGCAGGAATACACCCTGCACAGGCCGCCAATCTATCTAGCCATTACTTGTTTGTGATAAATAATACCTGCCAGCCAGCAAAGTAATAAATACCTTTTCATGTATTTTTTTAGGAGCTGGGTGAACTTTATGATATTTTTATTAAAACTAACTTTAGTCTGACAGAATGACTTAAAATTTGGGACAGTTCCCTGAGTTTGACTCAGTAAAGAAATACAGGCCACTTTCTTCACACCCCCATTGCCAGACAATAGTCAAGGGTCGATACCCAAGTGTGAACATGTCTGTCTCTCCTCTGGCCCACTATTTAGCATTAATTTACAGGCATTTAGCAGACACTCTTATTCAGAGCGACTTACACGCATTTTACATAGCATTTTACATTGTATCCATACAGCTGGATATATATTGAAGCAATTCAGGTTAAGTACCTTGCTCAAGGGTACAACGGCAGTGTCCTACCCAGGAATTGAACTTATGACCTTTCGGTTACAAGCCCAGTTCCTTACCCACTGTGCTACACTTCTGCCCCAACTGAATGATGGAGGAGGGACATTATTCTCTGATTCTTATTCTTATTCTCACTGCAGGAAAAAAAAATCCAATGAAATTACAATTGCAAATGAAATGTAGTTAAGATCATTTCACTTGCTTTCTTGCAAATTTATGAGCAAATAAAACATTTTTAAAGTTTATTCAGTCTCAATTTCAGTGAAAAACCGAAAATGTGCTGGAGGCGTTTTCGCAGTGGAGTTCTAAATCTGTAATTTCTGTACAATGAGACTTTAAGCTTTTTTTTTTTTTTGTCTTTCTGCAAGTAGGGACAACGCTAAATGATCCTGACTTTTGTAAACAACCCGCTCCCTGTCCTTGATAAATCATGGTCTTCCCAGTCTCCAGTGAGGTCTCGAGAGTCTACTGGTGATCGGCCACCCTGTCTCCATCAACAAGGTCATACAGCTCTCTTATTGGATCGCCTCACGGCCGTGTGGGGGGGAGGGGGGGGGGGGGGCGGGGGAAGCATGAGTTGACGCTGTTTTAGGGATCACATCAGCCAGGAAGTTTCTACACTCCATGACCTTGTGTGAAAAATAACACTGTTGACCATCCCTGAGCTCATGAGGACTGAATAGCAATGTGCTGACTGCTCATTTCACAACAATGTAGCCACTTCATATCAAAAGGTCGACCTCTCTTGCGTCACATGACCGGGCCTTAAGAATGGCTTCTCTAAAAAAAAAAAATTTGCCGAACCTTCTTTATTTGTAGAGGATATGAAGGAGCCCAACCATTTTAAATAGTTTTTTTTTCTTGACAATAGGAATATGTAAATAGTAAATGGACTGCATTTATATAGCGCTTTTATCCGAAGCACTTT
This sequence comes from Anguilla anguilla, assembly GCF_013347855.1. NCBI lineage: Eukaryota > Metazoa > Chordata > Actinopteri > Anguilliformes > Anguillidae > Anguilla > Anguilla anguilla. Next base: position 3,267,513 of record NC_049209.1, on the reverse strand, counting down.
ACAATTGATGCCTCTCATTCGTCAGAGCAGTTAGGGATTAGGTGTCTTGCTCAAGGACACTTTGACACGCCCAGAGTGGGGTTTGAACCAGCAACCCTCCGACTGTCAGAGAATCGGTCTTACCTCCTGAGCTATGTCGCCCCCGTATGTGGAATGTGTGTTAGAAATATTAACCATCTGGTTTCTCTGACTGTATGTTATACTGTCATTTCACTTCACTAATGTGATTTTACCCAGCCCATATGCTTCCCAGTAGCATTCACAGAGTGTCACTGAACATTGATTTTTTTGTTTTTGCCTGTGTGGACAAACTCTCCTTTTGGTTTTGTCCCATTGTGTTAATTTCTAAAAGAATCGGAAAGAGAAATCAATTGTGTTTATGACATTAGCCAATCAGATTTAAGCATTTTAACGGTTATGGAGAACACGTGTTTTCAGTGAGGTATCAGTGCCCCGACTATAGGCGAAATTCCCCCTCAGATTCCAGCAGCTATGGAACCATTAAAAGCACTATAAATTCTATGCTGTGGAGTCCTTCTCTGTGATAACCTGAAGTCAGAAACATATCCTTTCGAACAACGGAAAGTTGATTCCATGCGCCGTTTTGTTCTAAAATGTATCACCTGAAATTCTTAACGCAACACAGGCGTGAGCTGCGATGCCAAGCACTGCAGCGAGGGGCGCTATAAGCATGTAACAGTAGGATGAGGCCAGTCTTCTTCCATTTGTGCTTTCTTCCACTCAGTCTTTCACAGCTGTCCTGGATCGCCCCCTTGAGGACTCCGAGGTTTATTACTTCTGTAGGGACCAAGCGGCCAAAACCAGACTTCGTTTTTGAAGTTCATTTACTGGTCTTGTTGTTCCTGGTTGCTCACTAGCGCCACTACGGTTGGCTCCAGTATAGGTGTTTTAATATCCGGTTTCCATTTAAGTCTACGGTACAAATGCGGTCAAAATACAAAGTCAGTAATTTTTTCTCATGAGAACAAATAGTCACAATATGTGTATTTTATTTGTCTTGGCACTGTTATAATATTTGTTGTGGACCAATGAGGTACAGTTTGTGTCACTTCCTGATTACTGCAGAGGACTAAGCTACAGTAAGGGCTACAGTCTATGGTCACTGGGGTGGGAGGTGGCGCCTCTTGGCCTTGACATTGCGGCTCCGACCACGGTCCACCTGTGCGAAGTCAGAAAATGCAGGCATCCCATTTCGTAGTGATTTCATTATGGCGTGTGCTATTTACAGCTGCACTAGACGACCATAAAATAATTCTCCTCTTAGGTTTTTCGGTAGCCGAGTCATTTTTACTATTTCCTTTAGCCTACTTAACCAAATAATTAGTTGGCAGAAAGCGTAATCAGCTTGCTATATTTGGTAGTCCAGTAGCCTATGCTAAAACAGTTCGCAACTTCGGCTACCAAGCCATTTGACTAGCTAGCTAACCCTAAACTGCAAATATTCAATCTGTCAAACGTGTTTGACGGCTTGTCAGTCGTGTACATTCCGTAAATGTCTACCTGGGCCATGCTTCACGCATGTGACAAAACTACTATAATCCCGATTTTCTACTTCTGGGGCATCGGACTAAAGTCTTTTGTATTTTGAAATACATGTTACATATTTAAAATGTATTGCTTGTATTTAGTTTACTTAATTGGTTATACTTAGATGGTTTTAATCCATCTTGATATAAAGTCACACGTTCCAGAACTGTTTTTCTGCCACATGATCTTTACAACCACATGACAAAGAAGAACCCTGTTTTTTTGTTAATGTTTATTGGATTATACTAATTTCAGTAACAGTGTGGGTGTACACATCCCTCTTGCATTTTATACAAGAACAACGATAGCCCTTGTTTAATAAAACCCATGCAATAAACACCATAATGCACTCAGCACCGACCACAGCTTAATAAACAATATTATAAAAGCATACCAGGACAGTGTACAATTATTACCAATAAAACTGGTGCACAGATTGCTTGCCTGTGAAGTAATATCTAAATCTTTGTATAACCTAATATCCAGTATCTTAATGTAATCCAATCATTACAACATTGAAGCATTCTGCTCTTCTGCAGTATCTCTGGTAATATTATTTGATGTTTGCCTCTTTTTACACCTGAGGAAATCAAAATGGGGGGGGGGAAGAGAAAAAGATTAAATACTGGAATTTTCCTTAACTGGGCCAAATATCCAAATTGTAAAAGCACGAAAACCATACTCTCCATTTTACCGAACACAGAAACCATCAATTCAGCACACATTCGATCTCAGAGGGTGCAGGAGCACAGCACTAACAGGTGAGGGAGCAGACGCTGTGTTTGTGAGGTGGGGCTGTCGTACCTTTGAATAGACTGCATGTGATTGATGGTCTCAGGAAGAGGTAAACCATGGGTCTCAGGAAGCAGGATGCTAATCAACGCCCCCAAAACACTGAGGCTCCCCATTAACAAGTATGGCAAGGACTTGTAATAGGTTCCTGTATGACAGAGCAAAGGCACTGTCTCACCCAGTCAGGCAAGTAAAATACAACATACAAAATGGTAATTGAAAACTAGATTTAGAGTTTTGGAAGAAACTCCCAGTTTGCATGTGATTGCACTTTTCACTGTATACTGTGATGTACATCTATGCATTGTTAGGTGTGGTACTCCTATGGATAAGGTGCAAAATGGGTTTTCCCTACAGAAACACAAATGATAGAAAATGATGACCAGACAGACAGACAGACAGATAAACAGATAGATAGATAGATATTTACCAACAGCAGTCTTTTCAACAGGCTAATATGTTATCTGTCTGGTCAGCTCTGTCTTGCATTATACTAACTCACTGGACAAGTGATAAAGCTAGACTACTTAGATAGACTTTGTTGCAACAATTCACAAGTAGGCCTAGCTTATGGACTTATGGATAAGGTGCAAAATGGGTTTTCCCTACAGAAACACAAATGATAGAAAATTACGACCAGACAGACAGACAGACCAATAGATAGATAGATAGATAGATAGATAGATAGAATTACCAACAGCAGTCTTTCCAACAGGCTAATATATTATCTGTCTATCTATCTATTATTATACTAACTCACTGGTAGATAAGGCTAGACTACTTAGATAGACATTGTTGCAACAACTTACAAGTAGGCCTAGCTTAGCATTTTTGTGGTCATTGGTGCAGTATTAAGTTTGGAAATATGAATGTACGGTAGTTATGCCTACTGGTAGCTAGTTGCATAACCACCTAGACTATAGCCTATGTTATGTATTATACTGTATTATCTGCAAGGTTATCTCTGTCCTGCATTAGTTTGACGAGAGATACAGCTCAAGGCCAAGCTGATCGCCTTCTCTAGAACTATCAGTAAGGGATACATAATACGTTTTTCTCAAGGGTTACGTCATCAAAGGCTCTGGTTACATCGTAAGAAGTTGTAGAATCAGAGTGACGTCGATCTGTCAACTTCCAGAGGACAGTGAATGCGTTTAGGATTAACCATAGCAACGTCACCACGGTTAATACCAAAAACCAATATCTAACGTTAAATATGCGGATAAAAATAGTTAAATCGGGCTAATATTGTAGTTGCAACACGTTGCATCTAGCTAAGCTTTTTTGTGGGCAGATGTGTAGTATTACATTCGGAAATATTTACATAGACTAGTAGCCTAAACGTTAAGACACTAGTTATGTAGACTATTCTAACGTTAGACTAGAGTACAGTCAAGCGGACTGATAACACTTGACGATACCGATTGCTAAAAGCGCTTTTCATATATCAATACGGTAATCCTATTTTTGAAACTTACGTTGTCAGTCTAGCACCATTACAACTTCGTATTTGATTATTATTAAATAAGCTTGGTAGGCTACTTCGCTTCAAAAACAGAGAAGTCGCCCCTTCAGTTTTTTATGTGTGTCCTATTGGCTTAAAAAGAATAACGTCTATCCTGATTGGCTGAAAAAGGTCAGATTTGGAGTACTGTTAGCAGGGTAATGCATACGAAATGAATGGGATCAGTTCATTTACGATGGCGTTTTTGCATCGTTAATCACTAGAATTAACTGTCATTCGTATCATTAAGATATTGAATAACATATATCCATGGGCGTAGGAGCCATTATAACTGAGGGGAACGTGCCCCCCCCCCACCACTTTTTAGAAACCCTTATTTTGTAGGCAGGGCGCAGTGGTTGCTACCGAGATTCAGTTTGGTGTGTAGGAAAGGCCACGATAGGGCCGAGAGACTGTCCAGTCCAGCCAGAATGTAGACCTTTTGCCAATGAATGATTAACATTGCAGTTCACCAATCCCTGCTTAGAGGCGGTTGGTATAAACGATTTCCTCCGGCGACGGGCATCTAGCTCCGACATTGTCTGCAATGTATAGCTATGGCGAAAAAAACTTTAGCTTCTATAGGTGGTTAAAAACTGCTGTTGCTGGGGAACTTGCAAAACTTGACACGCGCTATACTTAACGTTTGGAAGAGATCGAGTTATTTTTATTCCATTCCCAAAGCCGAAGACAAACTTGGAGGAAAAGTGTCTGTTGTGGATAAAACGTGGACACATGCAGTCAATACATCAGACAAATAGAGCTAGCTACATTTGCATGAAGGTAAGCTATATTCTGGCAATTAATAACATTAGATAATATGTGTGCACAAGCGAGTGTTTGCTGTTCCCGATCTTGCATAATGAGCACTGAGCAAGTTGACTTTTATCAGGAGAAAATGAGTAGACTATAACGTGTAGCTTATGTGTTTGTATATATGTAGCCTACCTGCATTGAGTATGTGTGTGCGTGTGTTTAAAAATATATATATATATTATTGGGCTATTCCCCCCCAATTTTAAATCTGTCAACATATCCACTCATCTAAGGCAGCAACCACTGTCCACAGTTAATTTAGCCAGCTAACTCCTCCACTCGTTGTTGTAATTCAAAGGAGTATCTGTATGCATTCCTGACATAAGCACCTATAAGATTATGCTTTGACTGAAATATGAACAACTGATATTGTGAGGAAAAAGTGGGTAGTAATGTGCTGGTCTCTAATGAGGGAAAATTAGCCTCACAGCAGAAGTGGATTTTCTCATGCGCACAATTCCTCAGCCAGGTGGTAGAACTCATTAGTGAAATAAGCTGGCTGAGTTAATGGGTGGAAGAAACACATTGCAGGACTTTTATTTTTTGACCCCTGCACTTTCCACCTCTGTGAGAGTAGGGGAGGGTCAACAAGTGTCTAACAAGTGAAGAACTAGGAAGAGGTGGAAGAGAGATGCTTATTGGGAGGGGCATTGATGAAAGTGGGGTGCTGACAGAAAGAGGGGAGTTGCTATCGAGACTCACTGACCCAGATAGACAAAGTAGGGTGCAGCAATGCTCCCCAGCCGAGCCGCCATGGAGCAGGCGCACACGGCGGTGTTCCTCAGGACTGTGGGGTACAGCTCTGCCGAGAAGGCATACACGATAGTGAAAGCCACTGTGATCCCAAATTTTCCCACCATCTCCAGAGCAGTAGATAATGAACTTAAATCTGTCAAGTAAAGAGTGACAATAACAATCCAAACCTGTCATGAGGGAAGTGTCATATATGAGGAGTTGAGGACATAATGAACATACTTTCTTATTGATCACTGACTTTTGTTATTGGAGATTCAAAAAACAATGGTTTCTGTTTATCTGACTCCCTCTTGGTGAGACCTACCTCTTGGTATGAGCTGAGCTAATAGTAGTACAGCTCCACCGATGAACAGCATGGCAAAGAGACACAGCCGCCTTGAGCAAGAGCGAAATAGGGCCCATGACAACATGTAGGCTGGGACTTCAACAGCCGCCGAGAGGAAACAGTTCAGATAGCGATCCCCATACAAATTGGAGGTGTTCAATGATACGGCAAAGTACCCGATTGAGATGATCACCCTGGAAAGATGGGGAAGGAGAATTCGTTAAGGCATTTCAGCCGTCAGTCTTCAACATTTGGATAAAAGTAGGTCAACATTAAAGCGAATCGATTGCTCTTGGCTTTGAGCTGCCTCACGTGTTTTGCGTTATGAGGTCAGGGTTTCATGACACTCACCACACGGAGCTCAGCATGATTGTGATCCAGCGGATGTTGTTGGACTTCACAAGATCACAGATGGTGTGGCGTTTAAATTTTTCCATATCGTTTTCTACCTATGGCAACACATGTCACAATAAACGTATTTGCTTTAACCACAGTAACCCAGTTCAACTCAGTCCAAAGCAATACAAACTGTGTAAACTATACAACATCTGTGCACTTGTGGGGCTGATTTGAGTAAATGGAGTACAGAGAAGTAACATTTATCATTACATGGAGACTGAGGTTCTCATTTGCGTACAGTCAGAACTTATCCACATCTGTGTTGAAGAGACCTTATGTGAGAACAGTGAGAAGGACAGCCAGTCTAGCATAAGGCCGTTAGCCTGTCTTCACAATCATTGGCAGGCAGCCTCAAGCTTTGCAGAACTGTGCCCACAAGCACCTGGACTCGGGCCTGAGCACATCATCACCATCAACTATTAAGGCTTGGGTTCATTCAGTGTTTGCTTTCACTTGTGTCAATAGAAAACATTACAACTTAGTCTGCTTACCCTAGGAACTGCACTCAGGGAAGGAACTTGGCAATGACTTCCAAGTGCAACTGTGTTTTTTATGGAATGAATAGAATGACATGCATTGAACTGTAATTTAAATCATTTTAAGTGAACTATATATGAAAGTCCCTTCTGGAACTCAGAGGATAATAATGTTATGTATGCTTGATTGACAATGCGAACAGTTCACATTACATAAAAGCACATTACGCCTCAGTGAGCACCTGCACTGTGCAGTATGTAACCCAACTTAATTAGTGGTAATTCCTCAGATGTCTACACAGCAGTGAACATAATCAAGTCGACCCTGCGCTGTGACCCATATATCCTATTTCCTTGTTTGTGTTCTGTTTAAACTGTACAAAGAACTTGCCTTTCTTTAACAAGCAACACAGTAAATGAAACATTTGTCATTTATTCTTTGAAGATGTGATAACTGTTAAATTATGTGTTGCACCTTATATGGTTTTGTATTAGATTATTTGCATGAGACTGTCTCAAATGGAAGGAAGCTGCACTAGAAGGCAGCATTCGAAGGCATCATTTTCACTATTTTGTCCTTCCAAGGCATATCCCAAAGCAAAGTCATCAAAAAATGAATTCCTCTAAGGCATTTTATTTCATTAAATTTTAAGGCAGCATATTCAACATGTAGGATATCCCATAGGTCTTGATTACTTCAGGCATCTTAGTTCTTCCGTTAAAATAATGTCAACTGAAAATGATCTAACCAAACATAGATCAGGATAGCCACATCAATAAAAGAACTACAACCACCAACACGGGACCACCACCAACATCACCAGCAGGCTGGGCAGTAGGATCTACCAATCACCAGCGGTGAAAAATATGACCTGGGAAACACTCGGTCCAACTCTGCATCAATAGATGCAGCGGATAATGGAAGAATGGGAAACATTGCCTTTCACTGGTACAATTAACAGAAGTGGATTAAGTAGGTCTATATTAACATTAACAAAGATTCTGTCTTTGGCAAGTCCTGCTGGCATTTTGGAGATACTGGTGGGAGAGAAAGATTTGAAATATGGGATGCTGTAATCGAGAATACTACAACTCTAAAATAATATAATTGTCCAAACATGGCAACATACTGAAAACATTTTTAAAAGGGACGTCTATTTTATTATGGAACGTCTACATAGACCTTAGTTTGGAGACCCCCTGAGCTCTACAACCAAAATGAAAATGAAATTTTAAAGGGTCCTGTGATGGAATACAGTCAATTCCAACTGTGGAGACATTTGTATGGTAAAGGTAAAATTAGGAGGACCTGGAGAGGTGCAAAGATGACCTCCGGGGCTGTGATTCCATTCTTCCGGGCAGCACCTCTCAAAATGGCCTCTGCCTCCTCCACCCGGCCCTGAGAGAGAAGCCACCGGGGGGACTCCGGGACTAACCTGTCCCAACACAAAGTCAGCCTGCATTGGAGGGGGATTTTCAAGGTGTGGTTCTGTAAGGGTATTGAAGGAAAATGCCTGCAGTTCCACTCCTTGAGTTGAGAGTCTAGAGCTTATTTAAAATCAGCATTGGGAGAACTCACCGACTAGGTGGCAAGAATATAACATCAGACTGCGTGTACTTTGGTTTTAATTGTACTGGACTCGATTAACATATGAATACATTTGAAACGGCTAAGGACTACTGACATGTCAAAGCTGTTTGAAGTAAAATTTCGTAGTGCTAGGCTATATATCTTCTGAAAAAATGAGCAGAATTCAAAAACAGTTACATCGCTGTAACCGGTTACACAACCCCCAATTGCTGTTCATTGTACTGCACGTTTATCATCAGAACACTGCCTCGTAACAAAGCCAGCTATCAATGGTTGGACACTTGCAGTCTGTGGTTACGGTTTTGATCAGATGCTTTCCTTTTAAATGGGAGTGCACTGTTGTTGTTGACTTCTGGTTTGGTAACTTAGTGTTCCACAATTTGAATTTTGCCTTCTTTGTCATTCATTTTCCCAAAGAAGTTCCTTGTGGAACTTTTACCTTGCTGTGCCATTCTTTCCATGTCTTAGCTAGGGTCCAGCAGTATTTCAATAGTAATGCAGTGTAGGGCATTTAAATACCCACCAGATGGCAGTGTGGACCATATACTGATTACCCCTTACACAGTAGGCTACCATAGTATATAGCTCCATATCTGTGGTTCTGTACACCATGTAAAAAGATAGACTATGCAGCCTTGGGATGCTATTCAGAGGTTTGGATGTGCGTGACCTAGTGGAATATTAGAAAATTCTAACTTGCCCCTATCAGACAGTAGGTCTGCTTTAGGCACCCAGGAAAATGTGGGGGAGGGAGAGGCAGACTCACCCTTGAACAGGCAGTCACAACTAGAGCTTGTATGCGTCACATTGTCCTGTTCCCAAAATTAAAACTAATAAAATACAAATGCAACGGCGTGTAACAGAATTCTCCCACAACAGTTTGACAAAACAAAGACTGGTCCGCTGCTTAGTTCTGTTCAAAAGACACTGAAATTCTTTGAATGCAATGCTTCTGTCTGAGAAGAGCGTTTGTATTCCGAGAGTAACAGATTCTCAAATGATGGCCAAGATTCACCTGAATGGCATGTGCGTTCAGTATATATTTACATGCAAAAGCCGTGCTGTGATTCTTGAACTACAGGGGTATATCGCACACACCTACCTCCAAACGGGGAAAAAGAAAACTCCTGGGACCGCTATGGCGACCACCAGCATTCTCCAGTCTCTGATGAAGAAGGCCATCAGGGGAAGCATCATGTAGCCGAAGGCAAAAAACATGCACACTCCCGCAGTGGAGAATATGACCCGAATGCGTGCACTCAAAATTTCTGTTCCTATGGACAAGATTTAAAGAGACCAGGAAGACAATTTCAGAGAAGATATAAGCAGCCTCTTGTGTACATGCATCGCTGAAACAAAGCCAAGGGGTAATGTGAACATTAGTAAGCTCGTATAATGTTTATAAACGGATCACCCCTAATTTTGAAATGCGAGTGTTGTGTGAGGAATGACCTCTATCCCACCCAGTCCCAATGAGCAAATGCACTTACTGCACCTGTAAACCAGTGTGAATATTTTACACACTGCAGGCTCTGCGGGACTACACCACAGGCACCTCATTTATCAAACTTAAAATCTCATTCAGACTGGAGCGTATGATCAAGTCCCAGGATTCATAAATCAATTATCCTGTAAATGTGCACACAAGCTCAAGTTCCTGCCCCTTCAGGTAAAGAAATGCTTCCCTGTGCTCTCCCAAATTAATAGTCAAGTAGTCAGTAATAGTCAGTAAAGCTGGGCATTACTAATTGGTGGAGGGAGCCATGTAAAAATGTTGTAGACAAAATGACTGCCAGATGGGAAAATATTTCACAATTATATAGCAGTTTAGTTGACAAACAACATATACTGTTGATGGAAATGGCAGCACAGACTCATAATTACCTAGCACAAACGCTGCGACGTAGTTAGAAATTAGTCCTAAACCAACGACAAAGAAAAGCGCGGAGAACATAAGCCAGGACGTGGAGAAAATCTGGAAGAACGAGAACGCTGTCTGAACCCCCATTGTTGCAAACAGAACGATTTTCCTCCCAAACCTAAAAAAACATGCACACACAAAAACAGTCAAAACAGCCTTAGGGAGAATGCACATTGTAACTATTTTCAAGTATTCCCTTTATTCAGAGAATACTTCCAACGTATACTGAAACGTGTTTTGCACTTTAAAAGGCTCTTTTTTGTTTTTGTTCCAAGATTTTCTGAGAACTTGAAAATACCTAGATATGAAACTAGTCTAAAGGGCATGACAGGTTTCCATTTACTAGAAAGATGAGAGATTAACTTGTGAGACTGGGTGTGTCCAATAGAGATAGTGAGTGAGTGTTACATTACATTACATTACAGGCATTTAGCAGACGCTCTTATCCAGAGCGACATACAACAAGTGCATTAGTTCAAGGTGCAGAGGTGCAAAAGAAACACACTAGAGTGAAGTGTTACCTGTCAGACAGTTGTCCAGAAAGGAAGGATCCAGTTAACACTCCAAAGAAATACATGGAGCTGGTCATGGGGACCTTCCACGCATCATTACACACCAGATCCCACTGAGGAGATGGCACATGTTTACTGCACAAGTTAGACACTTACTACATGTTGTTATGCTTTTCATTTAATTAGTGAAAACACTTGTGCTGGCAATGTGCAGTGACAATGTAGGATTATTTTGGACAGTACATTTTGCAACTAGGTTTGGGCACTGTGGTAGTAAAGCTTTTGCCTACTTTGGCTAAACTGCCAAAACAAATTTGATGCAATGGCCTGGCAATATGTAAGGTCTCAATGCCCACATTTCTGGATTTTCAGCGAATAAACCGTTGTAGATATTCCTGAGCACTTGTAATTTTTTTTAAACCTTTGGTTGTCCAAAGAATCAGCTGGCTTTGTGACATATTTTAAGTAAATTACAGCCTACAGCAACTACATGGGAACTAAAAATCAGTGTTCTGTCCACCCACTGTAATATTACAAATGATAGTTTCCATTGACACTGTAAATTGGCATGGTCCTTATGTGTAGGTTTTAAAAAATGAAATTGGGGTTGAATGTACTGTAGCATCATTATAAATGAATGGTAAAAACAAACTGAATCAGGTCATATGTGTGGTAAAATACAATTTGGATCTGTAACTTAAGTATTTTGGATGCTTAGTGGGCCAAGCAGCAAAACTTCTGAAATCTTTGTCTATTTCTTAGTTTTATTTATTATTTTTCTGTGTTTTTTAAGTTCTAGTTCCATTTTCTTGTTTCTAGTTCTTGTTCCATTTTTACCAAACTTTGCAATTTGGTAGAGGGCCACGCCAAACAATGATTGAGCAATTTTGGCCTTGATTGGCCACTTACAGCAAAACCTGAAAGTGCAAACTTTTATGGGCTATAATTACTAAACCCTTTTGACCTGAAATCAAAATTATTTTTGCCTAGACTCCTCTCCTCTCATAAAACAAATTCATCAATACCCCCAAAAAGTGAATGTGCTTAGATTTTCCACCATTTAGAATTTTTTGAAAAACCATTACAGTCTCTCAATCTAATCTAATAAAACAAACAGAGTAACAAATGGTTAACAGTTCAGATATAACTTTTCTTCACACAGAATTCTGTGCCGAAACAGCCAGTCATTTGGTGCCAATTGGTCTTATGGTGACACTACAGCAGTCTTTTGAATTTTCAATAATTCAAAATTGATAAGTCCTGCACTGTTTGATTTAGGGATATGAAGCCAAATCCAGATGATCACCCTGTGCATTGGCAACTCCATCCTGAGACTAACACTAAAGAATTGGCCCGGGTAAACCACAGGACTGTGTTATGGAGCTAAACAAATTTTATAAATGAAAAATTTCACTAAAATGCTATTTTTAGGAGACATTTGATATTTGCTACATTTATTTATGACTTTGAGGCCTTGGCCCCCTTAATTGCTGCTTGCAGCAATATTATGTTTTGTGTTTTGACGTGTCCATGAGTGAGCTTCATACTTACATACTTATACACATGAACCGTCAATCACATGCAATCACGTTTTGCTATCAAAATCGTACTGGCAGAAGACAACTGTACACATCAGGAGTTGTGTCGTCCTGAATCTATGCCTACACACAGCAAAGTACTAGTCTCATTTAGTAACCAGGTTTATATTTCCAATCACAGTTGGCTGGCAGCTGCTGAGGAAGGTGAACTCTGCTCAGCACCTGATTATAACCATCTAACCTGTCCAGATTTTTTGACTGCGCACTTGTTTCTAACGTTTCACTTTTATATTATGACAAGATAAGCTCCTGTCACACAATGAACCGTTCGGTGTTAATTCAGCTCTTAACAGATAACATTCGGTCCCACATTCCAGAGTGACTTAGTAGATATGTGCACTCGCAAAACCTGTCGTTCCTTTCAGCTAGGAGATAAAGTTCCCTGGCGTCGGATATATTTGGGAAAGCAGCCGTAATTAACGGTTGGCAAGGCATGCAAAGAATGGTTTCGAACCTAAATGTGACTTCACTTAATGTAGCTTAGGTGTAGCTCTACTTTATTAAGTTATTTAGGAATTAATTAATGAATGAACGACTGCAAAGACAATATGCGATTAAGCAGGTGACAGTTACTACGATTCGTACTTTTCACTATATGGATATTAAATTTAAATCGAATAAAACGCGTTAGTATGCAAACTGCGGACAGCGAAACTACCCCATTCAAGAAATGCAATTCTGCGATGCCTTTTCAGAGATCGCTCAGCATAAGTTGCGTTTGTTGACTTACCTCGGACACGATAGTTGAAATATACATTTCTCTGTCGTATTCCCAACCATCCTTACAACTTTCTTGTTCTAGTTCTGTAATGTTCACGTCTACTCCAGGTACGTATCCATTGTCTGAAAGAAGTTTTATTACGTCCAGTTTGTATCGGGTGCATTTGCTATAGCGCATCACCCCATTTGCATCTTCCAGCGGAATAGAATGGTTTCTCCATTCGGCGCTAATATTGGCGTTTGAGGGTATTACGCAGTGGTGCGGTGGCGTGTCGGCGATGAATACCATAGACAAACCTGTCAATCCGTTGGGAATTACGCTCAAACAGAGGAGTAACGTGATCAGTTTTTGGAAAGGTCCCCATTCTCCCATAAATTTGATAAAGTCATCGTAGTCTGTCACGTGCATTGTAAATTCAAATGAGCGCAGAGTCGGACAGAACTGAGATACTAAGTCCAGCAGCGGCTTTTATAACACCCTCTAGCAACAAGTTTATCGCTTTACAAGGGTGGCCAGAATTCCATCCTTGACCTGAACAGTCTGGTTTCTAAACCAGCGCTACCTGCCGGAGGCCAATTCTTTCCTGTAGTCTTGCATTAGTTAAGCATAATGTAAAGATGATCATCATTAATTGGACCAAGCAAAATATATCTAGGGTTCCTGCCCCAGCAATTGGAGTCCAATGACGCCCCTTATGAATTCTGTATAAACTGACTTAATTAGCAGCCACATCAGACGTTTCTGCTTGTTGAGCTGTGGAAAGCCATATGATTATGTGATAGGCACAGTGCGAACAACGTTTTCATTATATAATCACGTGTGCTTTTACATTGGTTTTTGAGTGACGCTATTCTTCCGTGTGTGATTTTACCTCACTTGTTTCGAATTGATCACGGTATCGCGTAGTGGGTAACATGAAACTGCATGGGAGTTTACTGGTTAATCTTAAACTCTGCTGGTTTACTATTAGACGACCCTGATGTTTATTCCATTGCACTTTGTGTTTTAGTACTTGGTCTACTGTTGTAATGTTTTAGGACTGTTGTGGTGTTTTTATCAATTGTCTTTCATTTGAATCCCCCCCCAGAATACTAAGTTGCCGTGCGGTGTTTTGCAATGTACATCCTGTAAAATGTGTGTTTTGTTTCTCTTTGTTAATATGGGACACAGCACTGAGGGCTATTAAAATAATCTGTGTGATGTTTGGTTAAACCTTAGTCCAAAGAGGGCTCCCACCTCTATGCAGTTAACTGGGAGTCGTGTGATTGGAGTACATTTGGGAACATGTAGTTGGGACTTCACACACTGTAACCACTAGCTACAATAACTGTTTGAGGCCTGTTTTTCATAAAGGCTGCTTTAGACTCTGGTGCGTGTAAATACTTTGTCAATTATTCCCCATTCACAGGGCATTGCTGCAAAAGAGCATGTGTGCTCAGTCAACCTACTCTGCATAAATAAACATTAATAAATTAAAAAAATTGTCATCAGAGCTTTAGTAATCCGCAGAACATTGTACCTGCACCTCTACAAAGGCTGTGCTCTCTGTCCTTCTGTTTAATCCTTCCACACAACATCTCCACCCCTGCTCTCTACATTGAAGATGGGCTCTTCACTTTCCATCCCTTTCTTCCCCAAATGCATTTCTTTCTGCTTTTTTTTTTTCTTTTTTAAACAAAAACGAACAGTGTTTTTCTTCCACACAAGTTAGTTTACAGTCTAAATAATGTATATTCGCCTGCCCTTGGCCCATACATTAAAAGCATTGCATGCACTTTAAAATAAATAAAATGTCAAAATAAATTTTGTACATTTATTGTTGAATTTTAAAGAAATCCAGGGACAAATGGTTCACTTACAAAACTTGCACAGTTAAATCAGACTAAGGCATACACCACTTTTCACAAATTCAAAGCAGCAATGGAAGACTGAATAACTTCTTTTTTTTTAAATTAGTTCTCCCTCTGCCAAACCTGTTTGTGTTGCTTGTTAACTTGTGCCTACATTCTCCAGTATGACAGCTGAAACCCCCGACCCCAGCATAGCCTGTACTCATGTTACCCTGAATGTCTCCTTCCCACCCCCCAGGCCCTCCTCTGTTTCCTGCCCGCCTTTTTGTCGTCGTTTTCTTGTGTGTTCATCCACCTCTCCGTGCTCCCTACATCCCTCCCACCGCCTCCCACTCTTTATCTTCCCTTTATCATTGCTGCCATTACGTTTGCACCAACTGACACTTCACAGGTCAACAGATGACAGCTGACCTGCATGAGTCTTTCTTTTTTTTTTTTGTTGCGGCCTCATGGTAACAGTGCATTATATGGCTCCCTATCCTTTCTTGCCCTTTGTAATGTAGTCGTTGCGACGTTGTTTGCAATTTGAGGTAACTCTTATCACAAAGCTAACTGATAAATAGCCACTCGTTAGCCAACAGCTATAAATGTTGTTGTTCAGCTGCATGCACCGCCATAGGTGTAACTTTATAATCTTCCATTTAAATCAGCTTTATCAGCAATGTCAATTATCATGTTACCAAAGGATAAACACATAACAGAGAGGCATGGTACGTAACACGCAATCAAAGAAGAAAAGGAAAGAACATAAAGACACTCAAAGAAGAAAAGGAGAAAAGAAAGACGTGGTACAATATCACTGCTTCAAAGACAAGGAAAAAAAGAAAAACATGATGGGTAATAATAAAAATGTATAGTTTCTGTAACCGCGGTATTGTGTAGGGCTTGTACAACCAACAAGTGGGGCTGTGAACATTTTGTGTCATATTTGCTGTGAAAAAAGAAAAATGGCACCTGAAGATGAGAGAGAGGGCACAGGTAGACAGTACAGGTACAGCCCCTTCTGCCACATAAGCCATGCCCATTTATGAACCAAAGCAAGGATACACAGCCCAGGTCTGCAAGTTTAATTGGCCTTTTACATGTACAGGTTGTTCTCGCATTGCTTGCATTCCTTAACTGCACCATGGCCATTATTTAACTTTGGAGCATCGCGGTAAACTCCAAAACCAACGCCACGATCTTGAGTTATGTAGCCTAAACCGGGGAGTAAATGAGGGAAAGGTCTATATATAATTTTAGTATGTACAGTGCCAGGAAAAAAGTATTTGCCCCCTTCCGGATTTCTGTTACCCTGAATAGTTTCAGATCTTTAGATCAAATGTAATATTCAATGAAAAACAGAGTAAAAACAAAATACATTTTAAAAATGATTTAATTTAATGAAAAAAGACAAATATCACCCATGTGAAAACGTAATTGCCCCCCTTTAGTTACTCAACCAATTAACCTAATTTAATTGATTATTATATTCAGCTGATTGAACACAGCCAGGCTTGATTGTAGCCAGCCCTGTTGAATCTGAACCTCACTCATATTGAACCTTACCATCAGAGTGAAGTAGTCACCACAAAGTTTCTACAGTCACACTATGCCACAATCAAAGGAAATTCCAGAAGAGGTCAGAACAGCTTTTAAACGTGGTGGTGGTAGTGTGATGGTGTGGGGATGCTCTGTTGCCTCAGGACCTAGACGATTTGCCATTATTAAAGGAACCATGAATTCTGCGCTGTACCAGAAAATTCTTAAGGAGAATGTCCAGTCATCTGTCCTTTAGCTGAAGCTGAAGCGTAATTGGGTTATACAGCAAGACAATTACCAAAAAAACAAAAGAAAATCCACATCTGAGTGGCTGGGAAAAACAAAATTAAAGTTTTGGAGTGGCCTAGTCAAACTCCTGACTTGAACCCAGTAGAGATGCAGTGGCAGGACCTGAAGCAAGCAGCTCATGCTCTTAAACCTACAAATTTGTCTGAATTAAAGCAGTTCTGCAAAGAAGAAGCTCAACTGCTAGAGATCTCCTTGAGCTGACGGGATTGTAGATGTCCGGGGATGAGGTTGAGCGGCCCTGCCACATACAAAGGACCAGAGGTTGCCTTCAGGGAGATTCAGGTTGCCCAACTGCAAACTAAACCAGGAACCAGTTCTCCCTGGTCCTGCTAAATGGTAAATGGAGTGCATTTATATAGCGCTTTTATCCAAAGTGCTTTAAAATTGATGTCTCTCATTCACCCATTCACACACACACTCACACGCCAACAGTGAAAGGCTGCCATGCAAGGTACCAGTCAGCTCGTTGGGAGCAATTAGAGGTTAGGTGTCTCGCTCAGGGACACTTTGACACGCCCAGGGTGGGGGATTGAACCGGCAACCCTCCGACTGCCAGACAACCGCTTTTACCTCCTGAGCTATGTCGCCCCACTGCTGTCAATCTAAGCAGTTAAACAGCAAACAGATGACCCCTTGCCCAATGACCCGTAGCCGCTGCAGGGACCCTGCGTTAGGACAATGATTTATGGAGGTGTGAATAAGTGAGAGGATGAGGCCTCATACCTTGCGGAGGAAGTGCAGAAGTTGGTTAATATGTGCCCATACCTGTCCTACAGGTATGCCGAGATTGTCCTCAAAAAAGACCCCAAGATCGCTGTATAATTGGCCTGGCACAATCGTCAGTGTTCAAGGTGAAATGAGGATGAGGAGGATGTGTGGCAGTATAGTATTAAGTGCCAGGCTAAAGTCCTAGAACAGTAGCCATCCGTAGGCCTGCCAGCCCTTCCAAGGTGCTTTAACTCTTTAAAGTGAGGTCACAAACATGGCATTAGAATGTTCTTAACTGAACATTTCAGAAAACCAGCTCTTAAAAGGGTTGGCTGAGGTGCACGTTGGTACACATCTATGCAACTTTTGTTTTTATGTGTAAATTGATAGGGGTCAAGAGACTGTTGTATGTCAGCGTGCATGTTTCCTGCCCCGATCGACTCTAGTCACTTCATTACAACTGACGTGGGTGCGACTGGTCTGGTTTTCTTCTGGACAGGGTTTTTGGGGATAGGGTTATCGCCGGTGGCCTTTTTTCACAGCAGGGGAGTGGTGCGTGAGAGTAGCAATAACGGGGTGCCAGCACAGGTGGGCTTTGCCACCGCAGAAACCATGCGATTGCTTGGGGCCCCCTGCTGGCTACAAGCGGTAGCCTATATATTTACCCTGAAATACTGGTAAACGTTTCATTGAAAAAGAACTCTACAAATGACGCATTTGGCCAATGTGGCAGAATTCTTCTTTAATGTACTGTAACTTTTAAAGCGGCTTTGCCAGCACACCTTCACGAGGAGTTTTGAGGGGCCTCTCAACTCCCTCCACTGGGTGCCAGACTGGTGTGAGCTCATTAGCGGATGCTTTTTAGAAGGAAGTCTGAGATTTCTCCGGCCAAATGGACCGATTCTGCTGAAAAAATGTGGCTTATTTGTCTTGAGCTCTGGACTGCATCCACCTGAAACTTAAAACTGCATCACATCTTTCCACCTGTTCCTCTTTTTTTGGACTCACACAATGTTGTGGAGGACAGTTTGTGTAACAGTTCTCAAGGAGTACTGTTAATGTGCACATCATGATGAGTAAATGCAGAAACGACAAGGCTCGCATACAGAGACACACAGCACACACAAACACACACACACACACACATGCACACACGCACACACGCGCATGCACACACACAGCTTCATCACCACGCCGTATACTGCCCATGATTACCTGCTGTCTTCTAGGGCCAGTGCTCTGCTCCTGTTAAGTGAACACCTCATCCAAACCACACAGAGATAAATGCCACACCACTTGCGCATCGCTATATAGTTTTCCCTGTTATTGGTCTGCATTGTTGTAATGAAATTTCATGACATTATAGACATTTAGCAAATGCTCTTATCCAGAGGAATTTACCCAACTGTTGCTTTTTCTTTTTCTTTTTACATAGTTGGCCTATCCATTTGTACTGCTGGATATTTACTGTACTTTGCTCAAGGGAGGCAACACTAGCAGTTCATCTTGAACTAATAATTTACAAATTAGTTAAGAGTTTTAGCTGTCTGGCTAACTAGGACATGACATAAAGTCGGTTGCAAGTGTGCTGTTCCAAATTGTAGCAATAATTAATAAAATTAAAAGAAATAAAAAAACATTTTCTTCAAACATTAATTTCAACGTACAAAAATGTCAAGCTACTCACGCATACACATGCATTGCATTACAGACATTTTAGCAGACGCTCTTATCCAGAGCGACTTACACAACTTTTTTAACGTATCATTTATATTGCATGTTACTCACGCACCTGCCAAGTTACTCACACATAAAAAGCATTGATTATAAGTTGTAAATTAAAACTATATATTAAGTCATTAAGAAAAATCTAGGCCTGCCATTAAAACTGTTGATATTATGATAAATGAGACAAAGTTACAACAAACAATATTGGCAATCTTAGCTCACACAAATTGCACAAACTCTATTCCAAAGCAGTGCTACATTTCCTAAATTATTTCATGTAACTGTGTTATTTTCATCTTGCCACTTGATGAGAAAAGTTCTGCAGGAAATTATAGACCAACTGAAGAGGCGAATCAGTTCTAATTTCAATATATAAACCACTACAATTTTCAGTTCGGTTTTTATGGGTAATATAATTCACTGCTTTTAACGAGTCATTTTCAGGACCACAATCTTTGGCAGATACATTTTGTAAATAAACAAGCATTACACAATTTGACTAATGTTCTTAAAATACAGAAATCTGCCAAGATTGGTGAGAAAAAAGGAACCCTGTCATATTGTTCAGTGATATTGTCATATTGTTTTGTCAGATTATACACATTTTCAGTAACAGTTTGGGTGTACACATTTTGCCTATTAATTTATACATGAACAATAACTCCCCTTCTTTAATAAAACCTAAATGTATTATCAGTGCATTATAAATACATATTATAAATGCACACCATGATAGTATAAAAAGTTTAAGAGTAGTGCACACATGTTGCATGTGTGAGAAGTAACATCTCAATCTTTGTATAATCCAGCATCTCTTATTTTAATGTAATCCAGTCATTACAACATTGAGGCATTTTCCACTGCTGCAGTATCTCTGGTAACATTACTTGATCTTTGCCTCTTTTTATACCTGAGGAAAACAAAATGGGGGGAAAAAAAGATTAAATACTGGAATTTTCCTTAATTAGGAAAAAATATTCAAATTGTAAAAGCATGACAACCGTACTCCCCAAGTGCTCTAAAGACAAAAACCATTTGATCACAGAAGGTGAGGGAGCAGACACCTTGTGGCTGTCTTACCTTTGAATAGTCTGCATGTGATTGATGGTCTCAGGGAGAGGTAAACCATAGGTCTCAGGAAGCAGGATGCTAAGCAACGCCCCCAAAACACTGAGGCTCCCCATTAACAAGTATGGCAAGGGCTTATAGTAGGTTCCTGTATGACAGAAAAAGGTACCATCTCACCCGGTCAGGCAAAGAACAAAATGAAAGCCCAAACCAAACATGAATGGAAATGGAGAATTAAGGTTTTTATTTCTTTTTCTTCTGTAAATGGGTTTATCCCAAGTTCAATGCAGAAGTATGAACAAATAAAACCGTGCAAGGAAAAAGTGGATAGTAATGTGCCAGCCTCTAGTGAGGGAAAAGTAGCTACGCAGCAGGGGAGGGCCAACAATGTGTCTGAGACATGAAGAACAAGAAAGGAAGAAAAGGAGACAGAGAGCCACTGATGGAAGAGAGGTGCTTATTGAAAGAGGGGCACAAGCAGAAGGAGGGGTGCTGACAGAAATTGGGGATGCAGCCAGAAAGAGGGACACGGGTGAAAGTGGGACGCTTATTGACAGGGGCATTGGCGAAATTGGGGTGCAGCCAGAAAGGGGGGAGCAGGTGTCGGGCCTCACTGACCCAGGTGGATGAAGTAGGGAGCGGAAATGCTCCCCAGCCGAGACGCCATGGAGCAGGCGCACACGGCGGTGTTCCTCAGGACTGTGGGGTACAGCTCCGCCGTGAAGGCATACACGATAGTGAAAGCCACTGAGAAGGAGAATTTTCCCGTCATCTCCAGTGCAGTAGATACCGAACTCAAATCTGTTCAGTGAAAAGAGATAACAGGACTGACCAATCGCAACCAAGGAAGGGTCATACATGAGGGTATCATGGAAGATGGGTGTTGAGGCTTGTTTGAACACAGCATAGCTTGAACAATACTGTCAGAAACAGTAATTTAAAAATATTTTGCTCGAATTGTCTTCTGCCGAAATAAAATTTGTATATTGTCTTGAAGCTCAGGTCATAATATATCAAAAAATCTCAGCTCTTATGTCTTATGTCTTTTAAATAGGCCTACATTTTTTCCTTCTCTACAATTTTTGAGAACTGCAAAAACAATGTGGCTGCCAGAAGAAATGTTTGGCCAGTAAGGGGCACTGTGTCACAGCAAATCATGGGGCAGGCTTTCTCTCCTAACCAGGGGACCAGGGATTGTCATTCTCCGTGAAGCTCATAAACTCCAGTGGTTACTCGAGGTATTGCAGTTTAGTAAGCCTCTGGTGCACTGAACCATGCATTGCAATGATTCAGCACTCATGGGCCAATTTGAACTATCACGCCAAAGAACGGCTATCTCCACTCCACTGAATGAACGCGACATGTCTGAACCAATCGTTTGTGAACTGTAATTCTGGAGTCACAACATTGTCAAGTCTTTGTTCGCCAATAGGGGGGTTCTGTGTGCTCTGGGGAAGCGGGGATTACTGAAGTGAACGAATCAAAAGATTCAAATTATTTTCATTTTACAAATTTGCGAATTAGTCCGGAAAAATAATCGAACTTCCCATCACAGCTCTTGATGGAACTTACTTACTTACTTCTTGGTATGAGCTGAGCGAACAGTAGTACAGCTCCGCCGAGGAAGAGTATGGTGAAGAGGCACAGTCTCCTTGGGCAAGAGCGAAATAAGAGCCAGGACACAATAATGCCCGGGACCTCGACAGCCGCTGAGAAGAAGCAGTTCAGGAAAGAGTTCCCATACAGATTGGAGGTGTTCAATGATAAGGCGAGGTACCCAACGGAGATTGTCATCCTGAAAGAATGGGGGGGGGGGGGGCAGACAAGTTCACCCAAAAATGAAATTAAGCTGTTTTCACTTACCCAGAGTGCAATTTATCCATCCAGACAGTTTCACTGAGATTTGACAAGTTTTCTAGATATCCATTGCTGCTGACCCTGATACAACGGACCTCAACGGGACAAAGTTTTTTGTGCCACTCAAGGTGGCAAAAGTTTTCATGCAAAAAACTCAACAGTAACATCTCCTTCCAAAAAGCCATGGTTACTCGCAAACATCCACAGATTTTGTTGTGCAGTGTTTCACCGAAAACTCCTTTCTGACAAAGTACACCAACTGTGTATATCCACACAGTTCTCAACCAAAGCAAGCTGGTACACAGTGTCAACACTGTTAAAATAATGTTGAACCAACTTTAAAAAATAAAATAAAATAAAAATAAAAAAACGTTGATGCTGCACCCCAGAATATTGGCATGATTTGGTTGAGGCTTTGCGTGAAAGTACTAGATAAATTGCATAATCTAAAGACAAATAAGGCAGCAGAGCCTGATGGCAAATGCCCAAGGGTACTCAAAGAGTTAGGTGAGATCATATTAAAACCACTTGCCAGGTATTTTTAGACTGTCTTTAGAAACTGTAATCATAGAAGATTTAAACAAAATCCAGAAGTGGGTGGAAACCTGGCAAATAAAATTCAATATAGCCACATATAAAGTTCAGCATGTTGGAAATAAAAAATGGAATGTGCTCAATTTCAAAAAGAATTGGGAGTAATGGTTCATCAAAGCCTTAATGTAGCAGTAAAAAAGGCCAACAGGATGCTGGGATATAAAGCCAAAAGTATTGAGTATAAATTCAAGGAAGTTATACTTGTCTTATACAATGCATTTGTTAGACCACACTTGGAGTATTGCATGCAGCTCTGGGGATTGTACTACAAGAAAGATATAGTCGCCTCGCGCCCAGTGCACGCTGGGATAGGCTCCAGCACCCCCCACGACCCTGCCCAGGATAAGCGGGTATAGGCAATGGATGGACGGATATATACAGTCAGTGTACTTCGTGGATAGCTTTTTGCATTTTTGAGTGGTCTGCCCCTATAAGGGGTTTTAGCCAACAGCTCTCAACAAGTTACATAAAAGCAAATCTGTTTCTCTTGGCTTTGAGCTGCCTCATGTGTTTAGTGTCATTAGGCCACTCACCACACGAAGCTCAGTATGATTGTGACCCAGCGGATGTTGTTGGACTTCACAAGATCGCAGATGTTGTGGCGGCTCAGTTTTTCAGTCTTGTTTTCCACCTAGGGCAACACGTGTCTCAATAAATGGGTTTACTTTAACCACGGTGGCCCAGTCCAGGCTCGAGACCCCAAAACAATACAAACTATGTCAACTATCCAACATCTGTGCACTTGCGGGGCTGAGCTGAATTTGCTGAGTTGCCATTACTGACACCATATGAAGAGATTATTATGCATGGAGAATTTTAGAGATTTGTCAGATTTTGCTTTTTTTAAATATAGGAGGCAAGTCAGATTTTTTACAGCTTCAAAATGGCACCAATCAATTTGACCCCACCCATACCCTCCCTGTCAACATTAGTAATAAAGGTTTGTAAATACTAACAGCATATCAAGAGATGAATAACAAAACAATTCACCTACCAAAATTTGACTCAACGGATTCTTATCTTTATTCCCATTATGGGATGTTTATATGTTTTTAATTATGTTTGTGTAGACTTGTGTGTTCAATGTGTTCTAACAGAGTAAATTTGTTGAGTGAGACCTTGCACTTTGCTTTGTGACATTTGAATGATATTCCAATGAAAATGTACTTTGACTGCTTGTTACCTCTCATTAGAGTGAAATATTGGCATTTTGGCATTATTACGCAAAGGACCACAGGTTTTCTGGATATAGCACATTTCACAACTGAGAGCATTGCTTAAAAAAAGTCTCACAAATGCTTTTTAACTAGATATGGACAAATGTACTGGCTTTAGCTTTGATGGGACTTCTGAGATGTCAGACCATAAAGTGAGGGTTCAAGTCATTCTAAACAATAAAAAAAACAGACGTGCTATATACACTCTCAGAAAAAGTTAGGAATAGATGCCTGAAGAGGAACAAATGCTTCTCACTGCGATGGTACCCTATTGGTACGTAAAACTCCACAGATAGCCAGCAATACATAGCCTAATCCATTTGTACTTTTTTTGCTTGTAAAAGGTACTCATCAGTAACCAAATAGAATATTTTTGTAAGTTTCAGGGTACATTGCGGAAATTTGTTCCTTAAAGAACAAAAATATACCTCCCTTTTACCTTTATTTCTGAGAGTGTACGTTCACTGTCTCTTGTCTTTATTCAGTTTTTTTCTGGGAAGCCAAACATCCTCACAGACTTTAGTTGAGCTCCACAACCAAACTGCAAAAGAAAATTTGAAGGGTGCTGTGATGGATGCCGTAATCGAGAATACTTAAACTCTAAAATGATGTAATCTTCCAAACATGAAAATATTAACAAAACATTTTTTAAAAGGGGCATCTATTTATTTATTTATTTTTCCTGGAGAGACCGCTGGAAGGTCTTCACAGACCTTAGTTTGGAGACCCACTGAGCTCTACCACCAAAATGCAAAGGAAAGGTGCTTTGATGGAATACAGGCAATGCCAACTGTGGAGACATTTGTATGAAGGTAAAATTAGGAGGACCTGGAGAGGTGCAAAGATGACCTCCGGGGCTGTGACTCTGTTCTTCCGGGCAGCATCTCTCAAAATGGCCTCTGCCTCCTCCACCCGGCCCTGAGAGAGAAGCCATCGGGGGGACTCCGGGATGAACCTGCGTTAGGCACTGTTTCTGAGGTTCAGCTCAAAAACCCTGCTACGCATTTTCTACACAGTTATAATACTTTTCTACTGACAATAGCACTGTGATCTACAATACAGGTGACTTCTTGGTGTTTGATTATGTCGTATTGATTGATGCATCTTTCTCATGGGACAATCTCACAAACACTGTTTAACCTCCTGAGTTCGACCATGTCATTTGGCGACGAACAATAAGTAATAGTATTTAATGTTTAATGACGCTCTCCGGGATGAACCTGTCTCAACGCAAAGTCAGTCTGCATTGGAGAGTGATTTTCACTGTGAAAGGGATTTTAGTGTTCTGTAAAGGATAGAGATAGATCCGTACGATGAAATAAAAACTTGTGTTACACTGAAGGAGAAACGGTATCAGAAAAAAATCATCTATGTTCCACTTCCTGAGTTGGACTATAGCATTCTGGGAGTCACAAATTCTCACATGACGGCCAATATCCCACCCAACTCCAAAGAGGAAAATGGCTGAAATTATATCTGTGTGCACAAAGCAGTGTGATTCATGAACTACAGGGCAAGACACACCTACCTCCAGAGGGGGAAAAAGAAAACTCCCGGGACATTGACGGCTATCAGCAGCATTCTCCAGTCCCTGATGAAGAACGCCGTCAGGGGAAGCATCATGTAGCCGAGGACAAAAAAAAAGCACACGGCCACTGTGGAGTATATGAGCCGAATGCGTGGACTCAAAATTTCTGCTCCTTTAAACAAGATTTAAAGAGACCAGGAAGACAATTTCAGAGAAAACGGCAGCCTTTTATGTATAACTGGAACAAAGCTGAACTGCACAATAACTAATATAACAATATAACATATATATATATATATATTATAGATCACCCCTAATTTTGAAATGCCAGTCCTGCCAGAAGAATAACCTCCATCCAACCCAATCTCATGAGCAAATGCACTTACCTGTATACCAGTGTGAATATTTTGCAACTTTTTCAGTACTACACCTATGGGCCCTCATACATCAAACTTGGCATAAATCTCATTCACATATGAGTGTATGATCTAAGGTGCATATACCATCTACACACATGATTTTTTTTTTTGATAGATCAGTTGCCCATGCCCAGGTGTGTTCTCTGGGCATGGAAATTGAAACTACAGCAGTTGCTTCACGTTGCGGATTTGGGAGGTAAGCACATGCTTGTCTGTGCCCTCCCAAATTAATAGCAAAGGCTGCTGCGGAAAGAGAAGCTGGCCAGTACAACCTGGGCCAAACAAAATGGTGGAGAGGGCCATGGAGAACTGTTGTAGACAAAATGACTGCGAGATGGCAAAATATTTCACAATTATTTAGCAACTCCTTTAGCAAATGACATATAATATTGAATGAAATGACAACAGGGACTCATAATTACCGAGGACAAATGCTGCGACATAGTTGGAAATGTGTCCCAACCCAACGACAAAGTAAAGCGCAGAGAACATAAGCCAGGACGTGGAGAAAATCTGGAAGAATGTGAACAAAGTCTGAACTCCCACTGTTCCAAACAGAACGACTTTCCTCCCAAACCTAAAAAACACACACGCACACACACACACACACACACACACACACACAAAACTGTTAAAGTCTGTTAAAGAGAAAGCCTGTTGCAACTATTTTAAAAAGTATTCTCTGTACATGCATTGGTCAAAACAACATGTTTGATAATTAAAAAGGCACCTTCCTGTTTTTGTTTCAGAATTTTCTGAGAACTTATATCTAGATAATATACCTAGACATGAATGATTGGTCTTAAACGGCATGCCATGCTTCCATTTCTACATATGCAGGTAATGAACTGACAGGAACCCATTTGAAACTGGTCGAATTTGAACATTCAAAATATTTAGCTACATTACTCGCACACACGATGAATACGACAGTGTTTTAAATACAATAACAGAAGGGGCCAGATACTGGTCAATAGACACAGTGATGGAGGCTATCATTTCATAAGCCGGCAAAGAAAAATTGAATTTGGTTCCAATGAGTTACCACTCAATAGTTGTTTGATTATGCAACTAACTTAAGCTAAGATTGATAGCTATAAAATTAGGCCAGCCTGGTTAGTTTTTAAATAAAGTGTAGCCTATATTACCTGTCAGATACTTGTCCAGAAATAAAGGATCCAGTTAAGACACCGAAGAAGCACACAGAGGTCGTCATGGGGACCTTCCATCCGTCACTACACACCAGATCCCACTGAGAACAAAGCACATACATACTGCACAAGTTAGACATTTACAAGACTGTGCAGGCAATATTCCGGATTATTTTGGACAATACTGAATATATACCGGACCATTCTCGTGACTACATAAAAAAAATATACATTTAGACTTTTCAAAATCTGATTTACAAAAACTTATCCAGTGGTAATTACTTATTGTTTGCGATGTTTTCTAAGAATACTTTCGAACTGAATGTGACTTAAATCACTTCATATTACGTGTAGCTGTGTGAAGTAGAGAATGAATGAACGATGATGCCAAAGTTAATACAAAATGCTGCTGGTAACGGTTACTAACCTCTTTACTATTTCCCATATTAAGTCAAATAAAACTGGTATGCAAGCTATGTGAGACAAAACTGCTCAATTCCTGAAATGTAATTATGTGATACCTGTTCAGAGACGCGTCAGCCTCTTAACTTGCGTTTTTGTTGACTTACCTCGGACACAATAGTTGAAACATAAATTTCGCGGTCGTATTCCCACCCATCCTTACAGCTTTCTTGTTCTATTTCAGTAACATTCACGTCGATTCCCGGCACGTACCCATTGTCTGAAAGGAGTTTTATTACGTCCAGTTTGTATCGGGTGCATCTGCTATAGCGCATCACCCCGTTGTCTTCTTCCAGTGGAATAGAATAGTTTCTCCATTCGGCGCTAATATTAGCTTTTGGGGGTATCACGCAGTGGTGAGGTGGCGTGTCAGCGATGAAAACTATGGATAAACCTGACAATCCGTTGGGAACTACGCTTATACAGAGGAGTAACGTGATCAGTTTTTGAAAAGGTCCCCATTCTCCCAGAAATTTGGTGACATCGTCGTAGTCTGACGCGGGCATTGTAAACACAAATGAGTGCAGACCGAACTGCAGCTGCTGATTTTATAACGGCCTCCTCTAGACGGGGACTGGGGTCTTTTGCATAGACTGCGTTGTTGCTGTTCTCTTTTGTGTTAGTGTTAATCAGTTTAACCTTCAGTTTTCGTCATACTTGTTCCTGGTTATGGCTATACACTTTGTTGTACGTCGCTCTGGATAAGAGCGTCTGGCAAATGCCTGTAGTGTAATATAATGGGGTGTTTTCCTGTGAAGCTGCATATTTTTTCCCTATTTCAAAAAATAGTTCATCGTGACCGTATTATTACTGTATCATTTGAACCGATATTTTTGAAAAAAGTTTCATGCTAAGTATGACTTACAGTACACTGGGTAAATTTTTACTGAGGCAATTCATGCTATATGTTCTCAAGTGCACAGCTTCAGCTTTTTCCTGAAATGTGTATTGTGTACACTCAGGCCCACCATGTCCTACTCCACCACAGTAACTCTGATCCATACCTTTGTTACATCTCAGCTGGATTACCGTAACTCCCTTCTCACTGGCATCTCAATCAGATCAATCAGCGAACTTCAGTTAGCCCAAAATGCCGTAGCAAGAATACTGACCCACACAAAAGCATATGATCACGTCTCTCCAATCCTGTATAAACCACATTGGCCGCCAGTAAACCAAATACAATTCGAAAAACCGCCTGGTGACCTCCAGATGGTTTGGCTCCGGCCTATCTCACTGATCTTCTCCTGGACTACACACACACACCCACTCACTCGCTCTGTTCCTCCTCACCAAGACTTGTCAGCAAGAGGAATGTATGTCTGTATGTTTTGATTGACGCGTGCCTTCTTGGCCAGGTCAGTGTCGTAAATGAGAATTTGTCCTCAGTCACTTTTACCTGATTAAATAAAGGTTAAATAAAATAAATAATAACTTGTAACTGTCCCCACGATCTAGCCACTCTGCTCTTGGTGATGGCGATCCCCACCCTTCAGTAGCAAAATCAAAATTCAGACCAATTATTTGTAATTCCATTGCAGCATGGCACTCAGTTTGCAAAGCGAATAAAAACTGATCTTGCGTGGCACAAGGATACCCCTGCTCAGCAATTTACATCTATCTCTTGGTCGGCCTTCCGATTTAATTTTCAGTGTGGAGAGAGATGGGAGGACACGCCTTTAAGGATATCATTGGGAAGAGGGCCTTCTGTCATTCCAGGACCTAAAGGACAAATTTTAAGTTTCTCTGCTCTGCTTTTCATTTTTATGTTTAAAGGTATGCACTGCAAAGAAAATGTGCGGTGTACCACGGGGAGTTAATATAGATATTCACCCTGAGGAAAACCATCAAAGATTTAACGTGGTTACATCTAACAGTTTGGTCTCTGATTTATATGAATTAATTCAAGACTGCACACAGAAGGAGCTGCCTCTAGATTGCATGTTTCAGAGACCTATTTCTAATTTCCTATAGGTTGTTTGTGTACAAAACCGATGTCATTAGGGAACAAAGAGATAGGCCCTTGCAGGTGGGATGGACATGAGTACCCAGTCAAGGCCCCAGAGGGTATTTAAACCAGGCTAGAAGACCAGTGTGGGGTGGGTTGCTGTACCGCAAACTTGTGTTGTGTTTCAGTGATCTTCCCGCTGGCCAGTGTGATTACAATGAACTTTCACTTTCTTCAGTAAAGTGTTTGTTGTCTTGAGTGATGAGTTCCTGCATCTTCCTGACTGTGACTCCACGGGAAGAAGCCGGGTCCTAACACCATGATCACGTCTGAAAGTGAATTCAAATATTCTCTTCCTCCAAAAAAGTGAAACAGTGCAAAATACTGTGGTTTTAACCTGTAAATAATATTTATTCTATAACATATTGGTGCCGGTTTTCTGTTGGAGTGAGCTATATCTGCTTTTCCAGCTGACACACAGTAAAATTTTAAGTGTTAATACAACTCTGACAGAGTACAGAGAGTTGGTTTAACACTGTACATTTCACTGTATAATATTACTGTTTGTTTTGATGTAGTTCTGCTACTGGTCCGTTCGTAAATTCACACATTTATGCTACTGTTGATTTTCTTGCTTTTAAGGATTCAGAAATTTCAGAGAAAATCTCAGAAACACTGACTAAATGAATGAACGAACGAATGAATGAATAGTAAAAATACATCTGAAATTAAAACGTATTTGAGACATGCGTACTGATTTCCCTGAAAAACACACAAATTTGTACCGTTCATTGTCTAAAAACCTTTAAGAACTGGGTGCCGTAAATAATAAAGACTCACAAAGAAGGGTGAGAATAACGGCTGCGGGTTTGGCCCTGTGCTTTCTCTCTGACCTGAATGCGCCTCAAAAGGATTTTAAACACGAAAGCTATTTAAAGTACAAGCACGTGCAGCGCGTTAGCTTTTCGCCTGTTGGCTTGAAGGTGAGAAACTATGGTGTAATTCTGAAAGGGGCCAAGAAATGGGAAATGTGCTTCTTGTGTGCGTACAAAGTAAAGGATAAAACTTGACTACTGAAAAAATTGTCAACGTTATCAAATGTCAAAGCAAGAATGTGTGATCTGTAATCACTGCGTCATTGTATAGTTGTTTGTCATCTTCTTTATTTGAACACTGCGGTGGATTACTTAATTTCCAAGTTCTCATCAAAAACAAATAGATACTGCCAGAAACAAATCTTTAAAACTATATTTATCATGAAATTAGTAGTTGTATTAGACATTATTGTTTTTGCAAAAGTTTTTTGTGATCTATTTTTTATTTATTTATTTTTTTGCAGCGAGACCAATTTCCACATAATTTCAAGCTTTCTGTTTACGTCCGAGGTCTCTGTTATGCTCTTCTGCAGTTCCGGGATCTCTCTTTCAAGAAAAAAACAAAAAAAAACAACAAACAAACCAATTAATCGCAGCCAGTGTCTTTATAATGGATTTGTACACAGTACAGTGGAGCCCAGATTGTGCAAATCAGTCGGAATCATTGTCATTTAAAAGGAGACAAGTCAGTACATTTCACAATCAAAGTTGTTGGGCCATTGGTCCAGTGCAGTGACCACAGCAGGGATGTTTGATATTCATGTTTAGACCTCTAGACTACTAAACTCTGATGTAATTGGAATAGCTATCCCTATGAACTGTTATTCTAGTTTAGTTTCAGCTCCATGGTTTAGGGGACTTGTCATTCTTTAAAAGCCAGGTGAGGTTGGCTTAATCGTTCTGTTAGTCCAAATATTCTTTTTAACAGAATAAGAGAACTGAAATTCAATGGACATTCTTTAAACAAATACTATTTGGCATGTTTAACTGTCGCCAAAACAAATTAAACAAGAAGAGATACAATAGGAAGGTCCTGGGTCACGCCTGCAAACTAGAATGTATCCATGATGCCCCCCAGTGGTTAAAAATGATAATGCAAACAGAGTTTTTACAACAGCATTTAAAAAAAACACTTTTTACATGTTGGGTCTTGATAAATACACATAATGCCTCAGTATTTCAAATAAATGCCTTGTTAAAGACATATCTTTGTGTTTACTGCATTTTTGAGGCTAGGATGAAATGGCTTTTTCACACTGCTTGTTTATATTATATTAATTCTCATCCTTATTTTCATTAATAGCTGCTCCCTGTCATTAGAAGTTTTTTTCCGGAGTTTGCAAATATTTCAATGTATTTATCGGTTGATCAAACACTTGGAACGTTTGGGGCTATATAGTACTGGTCATTTGTATAATTACTTTTTACTTTTGTTTAATTTATTCCTCTCTGAGTGGTACAGTCTGTAAAAGTACATGGCTGAATGAGCTCCTCCCTTTTGCTATTCACGGGCTACAAACTGCTTCTCTGTGGCATCGTCTTGCCTATTGTGTGTAGGAGGGGAAAAAAGCCACTTGCAGGCAATTGTCAGATTTGCATGCTTTAGCAGTATCTGCAGTCTCTAGAGAAAGGTATGTACGTTAAGCAGTTATGTAGTAAGTTATGCAGAAAGCGTGTTTTATTAAAACTATTTTGGACAAATCACAAAGGCCTTTCTCATGCAAACATGCAGGCAATGGGGAAGGGTGTACTTTTCTAAAATGCTTTATTTTTGTTTATCAACGTTTGTTTCTCACACATGGTAACGGGTCACACAGAACAGGTAAAATAACACAGTGCCGTTCTGCTGTTCTGTGTGCTGGAATGGGATGGGGCGTACATTCAACACTGACAACTTTAACCCCTGTCTTATGTTCAGACTTTCAGGTACTGTTCTTGGTCAAATTTCAACAGGTGGCACAGGACGGTAATTGAGAAAGCAGCAAAGTGCAAGAACAGTGTTCAGATAAAGTTTATGACTATTGGTCAGTCAAGTTTTGCATACACACACTTACGCATACACACACAGACACACACAAACCCATACACCCACACACACTCTCTCTCTCTCTCACACACACACACTCTCTCACACACACTTACACACACACACACACACTGTTCATGTGGGAACTACAGTGTGAGAAACAAACGGGCTGTGATTAGGGATGTGGGATGAGTGGGTGGAGTGCTTGCAGGACTTGTACAATCCTGGGCCTGATGCTACACTGCACTAAGACTGACTGCTTCCTCTCAGAGCCTGTTGTGCCTTCAGTCAGTACATAACCAGCAAGCCAGTCAAATATGGCCCAAGACCCAGTTTTACTCAACTACAACAACAAGGGAGGAGTGGACAACAGTGATAAGCTTACAGGGAAATACAGTTCTAAGAGGATGACAAGCTACTGGACTTTGGCCATCTTCAGCAGTACAATTCATCTGTCTGCAAACAATGCATTTGTCATCTGGACTGAGATGGAGCCAAGATGGAACCCTGGGAAACTTCACTGGAGGAGAATATTCCTTGAGCAGATAGGAATAAGATATTCCTCGAGCAGTTAGGAATAAGATATTCCTCGAGCAGTTAGGAATAAGATATTCCCAGAGCAGTTCGGAATAAGATATTCCTTGGGCAGTTAGGAATATTCCTTGAGCAGTTAGGAATAAGATATTCCTTGGGCAGTTAGGAATATTCCTTGAGCAGTTAGGAATAAGATATTCCTTGGGCAGTTGAGACCCCCTCACATACAGAGATGACCACACCATCCCAGAACCCCACCTGCTGCATTGATTCAGGTGGAATTCTGAAATTCCACCTGGAGCCACAGGTGGAGGCAGAGTCATGCCTGCACTTCCAGAAACAAAAGGCTGTAAAACCAGCACAATTTGCTACAAATGCAAAAAATACAACTGTAAGTCACACAAAGATAATGGGATTTTTCCCACCCAAATCAATGATAATGTAAAAAATAAATGTGTCAAGGGGCAGTATATATGAATAAACTTGTTTATGAATGAATTAAATTTATTATAGTGTCATGCACCTAGTAGAGGCCAGCCCATAAGAGCTTATAAGACACTAAAGTGTTATTGTTTCTATATATAAATCAATCCTGGGTAAACTGCCCTCCTACCTGTGAAGTCTCCTTACTGGTTAAATTGAGGCAACATAAATTAATAATCAGAGCACTTGACTCACTGTACAGTCTGATAAGGGTTCACTGAAGTACCTGCTAGTAGTTTATTGTACACGGGCTCATTTAAATTAATATGATGGCCAGATAACTGGCCAGTGCAGAGACTGTGCAGCAAAATGACTGAAAGTGTTATTTAAAACTATACAGACAAAGAGGGACTAAATTGGCGGGGAAATGTCAGATGGGGTCGAAAATAACAGGAGAAAACTTTGTGTGTTTTGTGATCGCTTTGCTTAAGCGCCTGATCATCTTCAAGTTGATGTAAATCCAAAAAGAAATGGCGGCTGGATGACACACTGCACAGTTTACGTTTTGCATTGGATGGAATGCAGCTGGGAGGTGACTTGAGGCCAGGTTCGGGAACGCGTGTTTTTCGATTCCTGCCCACAATGTATGCAGGAAAAGTGCTAAATGTCTGCTCGTATCTGGTGGGATAACTGGTTTTTTTATTACTGCCTTTAAGAGATAATATCATGGTCATAACATTGTGATTAAGTAGCTTGCTGTGTTTCACACTAAGAATGTTGTCTTCTCTTTCTGTCTGTCTCTCCTCAGCTCCACCGACAGCAAATGGACATCCTTGGGGGCGACTAGAGTCATGCATTACATTACATTTATTTGGCAGACCGTTTTATCCAAAGCGATGTACAAAAGTACATATCAAGGTCATTTGAATAACTGCAAAACATAAGGTTCAATAAGGTACAATACTCATTTCGAACAGCTATTCATAGTCAAGAACACAGTTCATTTCACACAGTGAACATAATTCCAACCTACTTATGCAAGTCAAACTAGGGGGAAGTACACGCTCAAATATTAGGACGAAAATACAAATTACAGTAAGTGCTGGAATGGGGGTACATGTAACATGAGTGGGATGAAAGAGGAGAATTTAAGTGAAATGATCCACAGAGTGGGCCTGCCGGTTTTTTTTTAATGCCAGAATTTGCATCTTTAATAGTGCATTTAGGCTAGTTCCAGTTTCAAGTGCAAACCAACATGGTGAGATTTTGTTTTGTTACATGGAAGATCGCCACTGGCTAGATTTCACAATTATAAGTGTGACAGTTATTTGTATAGAAGGTATGCATTGACGTCACTTTCCCACCGGAATAGGCAAAACCTGAGGCAAGGCCTGAGTGGCAAAACATGCTGCGACATGGCTGTCTTTAGTAGAGAAAACTGCAAAACCAGGAGTAACACACACATAAAAGACACATAAGGCTAACGGTAGTCCCTACACGTGAGGGACACGTAATACATTCCTTAATTTCCTTAAATTCCTGCGTTTCAATGCTAGAAGCCTTAAAAACAAAATAGCAGATCTTGAGGCTGTAATGTCAAAGTTAGGACACATCACAGAGACTTGGCTGAGAGTCAGAGATGGAGAGGAATGTTACATAGCAGGCTAGAAGATGATTAGAAAAGATAGATCCAATAAAAAAGGTGGAGGTGTAGCTTTCTATATCAAAGTCAAAATCAAACTGAATGTTCAGGAAATTTCAAGAACTGAATCTTAAACTGGACAGCTCCGAATGTAACAGGATTGAACATGGAATTATGCGTGCCAACGTTTAAAAAGATATGAGGGTCGCTAAGAGGTGTTTTGAAAAGCAACCCGCTCTAGATGTAAAGAGAAATCCCAAAGGTTGATGCTACAGGATGCTCTGCCTATAAACGTGTGAATTTATGAAAGTACCAGTTACAGCTCTATATCAAAATAATCACAGATATCAGCGCGCACTTTCTTCTGCTTTTTTCAGTTTTCCGTGATTTTCAACTATTTTGTTTTTTCGGGGAACATGGGGATTAGCATAGAGGATTGTGGGTCTCGTCGTCTAGGCCATGCATTTCCTACCACACCCACAACATGACATAAAAATAGACGGCGAGGAAGTTCTGCGTGAGTTTTTCAAAGGGAGACGAAGACTTCAGATAGGTAGGAAACTAGATTTATTTTGTAAAACATGTTGTGTTGTCTACCCGTGTAGTGGTGGGGACAGGATTTCTAGTTGCCTGGTTTTGGGACAGGAATATTTTGGAATTAATTTGGATGTCAGGTATGCCATCTGTTCGGCGGGGCATGCCTCATACGTAGGCTATACGCCGATAATTGGACAGTTTTCAGGATTTTCTATTGTAAAGGTTTTGACTGGACTCGCTAAACCCATACAGGCGTACTCATGTCCAATTGGCAGTATTCACAGCTGTTGAAAAAAATGTTTTTTTCCGTGGAGCATCCTTGATAGCTAAATTTCATCTGTAGTCCCTTGGCAGGTAAAAAGCAGGAAAATGTACTAAACACGTGTACAAGCAGCAATTTGCAGTAAGGTCAAATAAGTATGTGCGTGTGCATCAATACATTCTAACAGAAAAGTAAACAAAAATAAAAACTATAGCCTATATAAGCAGAAAGTACCTATATAGCATGATGACAGATAAAATAATAAAACAAAATTAAATTACATGAAAACACATCAACAAACAAGAACATGTAACCAAAGAAATACTTAGAGCCATAAAGTGTATGACAGTGTCATAAATAAATATGGAATTATATAAATAAATTGGTCCCCAAATGATAACACAACCAGCCAAAATTACAAAAAGGTAACAGCTTTT
Source organism: Anguilla anguilla (assembly GCF_013347855.1). NCBI lineage: Eukaryota > Metazoa > Chordata > Actinopteri > Anguilliformes > Anguillidae > Anguilla > Anguilla anguilla. The sequence goes on along the minus strand of NC_049209.1, from coordinate 3,231,458 downwards.
AGTAAATGCCTAGTATAGATAAATTCGAATGTTAAACATGGGTATTTTCAGAAAGCAGTAATGCAAAACATTTTGTAGCAGCAGATGAAACCAATCCATAAATCATTAGATCCTAAAGTGCAGATCGAGTGCAGTCCATTATATAAATAGAGACATCAGTCTTAAAGTTTGTGCAAATTTCGCTAAGTGAACAACCAAACTAAAACAGCGGCACCGGCTCCGTGACTCCCGGTCGAACAACTTCAGTCTGTAAAGTAATAACATCCGACACATCACTCATCCTGCACGCTCCAGTCAAGCTCCTGTGCGACGAACCTCGAGCGTGGCTATGCTCAGTGGTTTCACCCTCCTCCTGCCCCACGCCATTGTTTCACAAAGGACGCCGTCTCCACCATGTTGTTTTTGGCATGCAATATACGGGTTACCTGGCAGGTAAGGGGGCGGCGTTATTGACGGGACTTCCTATCTTGTCAGACCCGATGCCAAGGTTACCTGACAGGTAAGGAGATGGGAAGTAGCCTAGAATCCGCCACTCTATCTTGTCACAATTATATTTTATTTCATAATAACATGTTGTATTTCCGAAGACCTACTCACTCACTGGTTAATCTTTTTCGATCATAATTCGATTTTGAACTTAATTAAACTTTGTCTTCAGAGCAGCGCAGGGTGGAATCTTCGGGCCGATATTTACTGTATGAAAAGCCCTTTTAACATTTAATAGCTTGACCGGATTCACATTAGACTACAGATAATTGTAATTCATTTGACTTGTGACTGGCCAATACGCTCATTTAAGATATCTCTAATTACAACTTTACTAGTTAAAACGCTAATTCATGATATCTCTATTTACATTTTGACTAGTAAGATTGAATTTACTTTCGTCATTAAGTTGTATGGAACCTCAAATTAAAAATATCTAAAATTCAGTTTTGACTGTCCAAAAAGTGAATTCCAGATAGGCTAACTTCACTTAAATTATGACTGGTCGGAACTCAAATTCTCCACATTATTTCCACATTAGTTCTCATTATTCTTAATTTCAGTTAAAGATATCTTGCATTCCTAGTGATGTAAGATATCTAAATTATTTTTGATACCTGAAACTAAGATATTACCAGTCAAAATACAATTGTAGATATCTTGAACTGGAGTTATGACTAGTCAAAACCAAAGTGGATAGCCTATATCTTGAATTTTGTTGATGTGATATGACTGCCTGGTCCCCTGGTTTACAATAGGATAGCAAACTGGGATGAGCTCAAAGATGGTGCATCAGTGTTTCAGCAATAAAAATGATTTGATCAGTCTTGACAAAGTGTGCCTGTCCATTCAAAGGCACCTGTGTCCAAAGCTGTCGATTGTTAATGTGCTGAAGTTAATGCATAGCCACATATCAAAATCTGACCAAAGTTTGTGCCTACAATAAAATTGTGATTCCAACTGGACATTTGTCAATTGAGGCAGTTACCTTGGTGCTAACATACAATGTTTTTTTCATAACAGGAAGCCAGTTATTGGCTGGGGTTCTGAGCATGGGGGACTTTGATGCAGACACGGCCTTCCTCGGCAACTGGGGCAGATTTCAGCAGATTGTCTTTTTCCTGCTCTGCACCACCGCCGTGCCAAACGGATTCAACGCTCTCTCCATCGTGTTCCTGGGAGACAGCCCACCCCATCGCTGTCTGATCCCAGAGGCGGCTAACATCACTGAGGAGTGGAGACAGGCCAGCATTCCCACACAGGTGGTGAACGGGGAGACGGAGTACAGCAGGTGCACAAGATACAGGCTGGACCTGATCTCAAACTTCTCAGCCCAGGGCCTGTCCCCCAGTAAGGATGTCAACCTCTCTGAAGTGCCGCTCGAGGGCTGCTCTGATGGGTGGACCTACAGTAAGGAGACCTACCAGTCCACCATAGTCACTGAGGTGAGCAGCTCGCATTTCACAGCTGACAGGAATGCTTTGGCTATGCTTTGAATGAAGGATTTTTAAACAAATTACATTTTTACAGTATGTTTAACTTCACTTTTACTAGGTTCGCCTTGAGGAGATAACATCTTTTTCAAATGTAATGTATTCCAAGCCAGCAGTGTTAGCCTAGACAAATATTTCTGTGTGCAGTTCAGTGCTGTGATTTGCTTTAAACATAAACGATATGGAAATATTTCTTACTAAGGTAACAAATGTGTTAATGCTGTGTGCATGAATGTGCTATGATCGTATTTAAAAAAAATTTTTTTTTTAAGTTTTTTTCACATGCATAATGCCCTGACAAGCTATTATATGATCTGACAAGCTTTTAAACCTCTCATAGAAACCTGGTTATAACCTTAAAGGGAACCACACTTGTTAAAACTTGTATGGCTTAATATGTTCTAAATGCCCTCAACTAAGGAAATATGTTGTAAAAACCACACAAGATTTTTTTATTTTTTAAACCGAAGTCTTTCATTGAAATTTTCACCTATGGAGGTCACCATTATTTTAGATGCACAGTGCACTTTGGGTAGATGACGTAAGGTTAACTCCGTTTTGTCCAGCAGTTATTAATAGTGAAAAATACAAATGCAATGCCACAGAATTTGTGTGTGACGTGATACATGGGATATCCGTGGGACAGGGCGGATTCAATAAACTTAGTGTATCGGCATGTGCTATCATTTAGGGTTTATGCATTTAAAGGAGGTATCATCTTGGGTTTAAGCTCATATCGTAAGGTTATTACTGATCCACGTTGTAGACATACAATAAATGTTACGTCAGTTAAATTAATGGGGACCATGACCCGTTTCAGTGTCACCAAAAACAATAGTTTCACTCGTAGGGTAAAGTGACTTTGAACAGCAGCTGCTAGAAAACGCAGCTCTTTACGACCGGCAACTTCTCCATCTCTGTTGGCGTATGCGAGCAGTTGTCGCACAGACACCATCTCTAGTGTTATGCCCGACTCTCGTCTCATCCGAAATTCATTTTGATGCCCTTTTCGTTGTGATTGTACGCACTCTCTTTGCAGTTTGACCTGGTTTGTGACAATGAATGGAAACAGCCCTTCACTACCTCCATCTACTTCTTCGGTGTGCTGTCTGGGTCTTTCTTCTCTGGCCAACTTTCAGACAGGTGCATTTTTATCTTTTTTTTTTGTTCAGTAGTAACAATAGATTGCACTAATAGTGCCTTTTATCTCATGAATTCAAGGTGAGGTGAGGAACAAAGAGGGATAATTAAGCCAATAAATGTAGCTACATGAAATAATATATATATATATATATATATATATATATATATATATATATATATATATATTGGTTGGATAGTTAAACTCTTTGAGATTGGTGAGCCAGACAAACAGATCGCTCCCATGTCTGAGTACTCTCCACTCTCTCTGCAGGTTTGGGAGAAAGCCAATCCTTTTCATTACCATGGTGATCCAGACGCTCTTCACCTTCATCCAGGCGTTCTCTCCATCATGGGAGGTCTTCTCTGTGCTCTTCTTCGTCGTGGGACTGGGACAGATCTCCAACTACGTGGCCGCATTTGTACTGGGTAAACTGGGCACCTCCAGAGCTTCAGTATCCCACAAACAATTATAGGTCTGTGTGTAAATGGCATTATGTTCAGTTCCATTATTATGAAGAAAACCTCAGGCCAAATTACATTACATTACAGGCATTTAGCAGACACTCCAATCCAAAGCGACTCATACTTTTTACATGGTGTTTGCATTGTATCCAGTAATACAGCTGGATATACACTGCAGCAATGTGGGTTAAGTACATTGCTCAAGTGTACAATGGCAGTGTCCTAGCAGGGAATCAAACCTGCGACCATTAGGTTGCAAGACTATCTCCTTACCCATTATACTACACTGTTGCCTGACATCATTGCTATACTAATACATCAACCCCCCCGTGATTGTTAATGGAACAACCAAATGTTGGAATGCTTCTCTTTCTTCCCCCCTCCCTCAGGAACAGAGGTCCTGACTGGGCCTCCGCGGATGATTTACGCCTCCCTGGGAGTGTGTGGCTTCTTTGCTATTGGCTACATGACGCTGCCACTCTTTGCCTACTTCTGCAGGGATTGGAGGACGCTGCTGATTGCCTTGTCTTTGCCCAGCATTGTCTACATCCCCCTTTGGTGGTGAGTGTGGTAACATTGCTGCATATCATAGCGAAGTGGGAGGTTTGCTATCAGATATGTCGGTCCAAAATTTTGCCATACTTTTGACTGCCTGGCTGGTATGAAGGCAGCTATTGCTGTATTTTTTCCAACAGACTGCAGTACAATGTCATGAAGCTCTTAGTAGCCAGAGCAAAACGGTGTGTGAGCTTTGTCATCTTGGGTATGGAGATGGAGTTAAGAATGGAGGTGCAGATGTTATTCATTGTAAATACGGGAGTGAAGCAAGGAAAGAAATTCTGCGTGGTATGCCTTTTTAAGACCTCAGAAACGGTGCCTAACGCAGGTTCATCCCGGAGTCCCCCCGATGGCTCCTCTCTCAGGGCCGGGTGGAGGAGGCAGAGGCCATTTTGAGAGATGCTGCCAAGAAGAACAGAGTCACAGCCCCGGAGGTCATCTTCGCCCACACAGAGGTACCAAGTCTGCTCCTTCGATGCTACTACTCTGCATTTCAGATAAGCGTATCTTTACTTAATTTGTTCCTGCTGCTGCTAGTTCGAGAACGTAGTTGTGTGTTAGTTCAGAATCTCTTTAATGTTGCTAGTTTTTTTTTTTTTCTTTGCTAGAAATAGCTGTACAAAATGAGTATCGTACCTTATTGAACCTGTGTTTTGTAGTTGTCCATGACCATGAAATGCACTTTTGTACGTCGCTTTGGATAAAAGCATCTGCTGAATAAATGTATTGTAACAAAGAATACACTTCCATGCAGTTCTCAGACATTTCAAATACCAAATTTAAAAGGGAACAGAAAATTGTAATGTGCTTGTGGGGAGGTTGATTGAAAGATTATTTGACACATGGCTTTTAAAAGTCTAAAACTTTCATGAAAAGTGCAAAGCCACAGTGATATTAATACTGCTTTCTATAGGGTTCACAGAAGCAATTTAAAAAACAGGAATTCCATGGCTTTCTTGAACTCCTGAAGACTAGTAACATCCGCTGCATCACGGGAATGTTGTGTCTAATGTGGTAAGCATCCCTAACGAGTGAGTCACAACACCAAAGCCACAATGTACAAATACTGTTTACTCAACCTTCACCTCACTGCTGAGACTCTCTTGCCTTCCGGTACTTGTACACAATCCAACTCAATTTGATGGAGGGGCTAAGCAATTAACTTAGTCAGCGTATGTTCAATACACACATGACTACACAATTAATTGTACTGCTAGGGATGAAATGATGGCATAATAGAAATAAAATGAATTGAGAGGATCCCAGATATATGAACAAACATTCACAAATGCAGTGTAACGCATAGGTAAATGCTTGAGCCTGAAAGTAAGGATCTTGTCATAACACCCATGTTTAAAAATTGTTCCCAGATTACTGAATACCTGGTGTTGGAGGTTAAAACAATTTCCATGAGAAAAGCCTTATTAGCACAAAGAAGGTTCCAGAAAGGGTTTTTAGATTAAGAAGCATTGTTGATTGAACCTTTTTATTTGCCAAGAACCCTTGAGGAATCCTTTCTCCAAAAAGGGTTCTTCATATGAAAACTGGTTTAACGTTACAGCTTCAAGAAAAACCTTTTGGAACCCTTTTTTCTAGGAATGTATGGACATTGGTAATTAAACAAGAATAAAGAACAGCATTGCACCTTTTAGACAATATAGTGTCAGCGCTTCAGCCAAGAATTGTTTTCAAAAGGGGGTGCATGTTCTATGGATCTTTTCATTCAGTTGGAGTTCTCTAAAATTCAGCTACACTGTTATCAGTCATCCAGACACATATGTGACTTTCTTTTATTTCAGGTTTACTTTAACTATAGGTTACTTTGGCCTGTCTCTGAACACATCCAATCTGTATGGAGACCCTTATCTCAACTGTTTCATCTCTGCTGCCACTGAGATGCCAGCTTATGTCGCCAGCTGGTTGTCCCTGCAATATCTACCCAGAAGGCTGTGCTCTAGCTTCAAGATGCTGCTAGGAGGCGGACTTCTTTTCTTCATTCAGCTCGTACCTGCAGGTGACACTTTCACCACCTCCCCTCTGATCTCATGGACAGTGTCCCAGTCCCATCATCCCTCCACTTCATTTGTTCTCACACAAGGCTATCCACTTTGTTTGCAGATCTGCCCTCCTTGGCCATTTCACTTGAAATGATAGGGAAGTTTTTCATCGCTAGCGCAAGCGCCTTGATATTTGCTTACACGGGAGAGCTGTACCCCACCGTAATGAGAAACACCGCGGTGGGGACCTGCAGCATGGCCTCTCGCGTGGGAAGCTCCGTCGCTCCATACTTTGTCCACCTGGGTAAGGGAATGCGGGAATGTTCGGCTTGTACACTTCTGTGGCACGGACAATAACATTCCGCCGCTGTTTGTGTATCGTGTATGAGTGCTGAGGCTATAATCCAGTGGTTCTCAGGTTGGGCCCTGGGGGACCCCTTTGTATGCTCGTTTTGTTCCGAGCACAATTGCAAAGCACAGCACATTTTAACATGATGTTAATTTTTCTTAATTACACTTTTCATGCTTTGAGGGTTTATTTACCCTCTTAAGCCTCATATGAGAAATAGCTATACATGCCACAAATAATAAAAATCCCATATTTGCATAGTGTTATAGATTTATTTGTAAGTGTTACGTGTGTGTCTGTCTCTCCCTTGGGTTTTGTCTGTCTTGCCCCCCCCCCCCCCCAACCCCGAGATCTGATTGGTATCTCCTGCTTGTGTTCAACACTGAGCAAGAAATGGGCTATAACAAAAACCAGGGTCCCCTAGCACCAAACATAGGAGCCACTGGTCTAATCGCTTGATTTGTTTTTCCTTAATCGAGAATTCAAACCCTTAACCCTGAAGGTGTTCAGTTTGCTAAATCTCCTGTGCACTGATCTGCCTCTCTTGGCCCCCAGTTCCCCTGTGAGCTCACACAGCTACCATTTTTTTTACCCCCTCAGGTACATATGACAAGAATTTGCCTTACATTCTGCTGGGAAGCCTCACCATTATATCAGCAGCCATCACCCTCTTTCTGCCTGAGAGCTTTGGGCGCCCTCTGCCAGACACCATAGAACAGATGCCAAAAAGAGAGAGGTGAGTATGGTAGTACTGATGATGCTGTTGATGCTACTTGTGATGATAGTCGTGGTGAGACCTGTATGATGCCTGGAATAATCATGGTGGTGGTAGTGATTGGGATAATCATGGCAGTGCAGCCTACACGCTCGTGGTGGCGATGTGGTTGCTAGTGAATGTGATCACACCATAATATCATGGTGACGGTGTTGCTGAAGATTATGATGCTGTTGGTGATGAGGATAGATATTGTGTTACTTCTAGTGACAGTGGTGACCACAATGCTGCCGTGATGGTAATGATGCTAATTGTGGTGATGATGATGATGATGATGATAATGTGCCTGCTTTTGCATATTTCTTGACAGGATAAAATGGCCGTGTCTGTCCAGTGAACAGAAAAACCTACAAAAAAAGGGCAAGACTTATTCACCGAAAATCATTGCGGAGACCAGGATTTTGTCACCAGAACTACCTTTCCATGAGAAATCATGCTGTGAGAGTTAGGGATGTAACGATATTCTCCACTCATGGTTCGGTGCATTACATGGTACTTGGTTTACAATTCGATACACCCATGTTTTTTTTTTTTTTTTTTTCCGCCAATTTCTTCTATTTTCGCTTCCTCCGATACATGTGGAGTCGCCAGCCGCTTCTTTTCACCTGACAGTGAGGAATTTCACTGGGAGAGCGTAACGCATGCAGAGGTTCACGCTATCTCCCCCACATCCCCTCCCTGCCGAACAGGCGCCCCGTCCAACCAGTAGGAGTCGCTAATGCTATGATCAGGACTCATACCCTCACCGGATTCCCACCCGCGAACACTGCCAATTGTGTTCATAGGAACGTCTAACCAAGCCGGTAGTACCGCTGCCGGGGACTGAACCCGGGAGGCGAGTGCTTATACCTCTACACTACCCAGACGGCCACACCCATGATATTTTTTAACAAAGTTTTAATGGAAACAACTCAGGACAAGAAGATTCCTCCTTTATTCTTCAGCCATAAAGTTTTTTTTTTTTTTTTTTTTTAAGTATTGAATTTGCAAATAATAGAATCTCTTTAATTGAAATGAAATAAATTGGCTTTTAAAAGCATATGCAGTGTCTAAACGAAATTAAATTGTAATATACTGAAAACAAAATTTCCTCATTACAGTGAAGTGCAAATTTCTGAACCGGAGAGACAATCCGCTGAGATGAAATGTGCAATTTTGTTTATTCACCAGTGTCCATACTGTCTTAGAAAAATTTTTTATTGAAGGTGTAAGGTTAGAACCATTTTCACCTGGAAAGCCGTTTTTTGATCAAAGGGTTCCTCAAGTGTTTTTTGTAAATAAAAAAGGTTCGATGAAGAATGCTTTCCGTTCAAAAACCCCATTCTGGAAGAGAGTTCTTCACGGATTATTTGCAGAGTGAAACAATTCTACAGAGGCAGGGTTCTACATACAACCTTTTTAATCTTAACAAAACAAACTGTTTCTTGTTAATGTTTAAAACCAATATTTTACATCAGGTATTGAGGTGAATTGTGTCTTGGTGGTCTGACAATGCACTTTTGATGAACGTTTCAAAAGATACACACCAGAATATTCTTAAATGTTTTGCAAAAAATATGATCAATTAGGTTTATTTATTGGATATTTAAAAAATAATAATAGCCATAATAATAGATAAAAGCATGTACAGCCTACGTGCTGTGACTCATAGATAGAAATGTGTCCAGTGTTCTTTTTGTATGGAGGGGCAGAGTTGGTACTTCTGTTTGGGTGAAGATGACTTCTGGGGCTGTGACTCTGTTCTTCTAGCTAGCACCTCTCAAAATGGCCACTGCATCCTTCACCTGAGAGAGAAGCCATCAGGAGAACTTCAGGATGAACCTGCATTAGGCATCATTTCTGAGATTCATGTTAGCCCAGCTAACAATGTTAACAAAAGCACTGTAATCGACAGTAGGCTACAGGTAACTTCTGAATGTTGCATTACCACATATTGAGCGACTGATACGTCCTTAGTCGAACAAAGTCACAACCACTGTTCGCCTTGGCTTCATCCCAAACCTGAAGTCTTTACACCTAGTGTAACATGCATTAATACGTAGCTACGGCTAGAAAAGGGTTCGCTGATTTTTTTTTTTTAAGGGCTAGCTAATATTTCTTTAGTATCGAGGGAAAATTACATCGTTGCCTGTAGATGGCGCATGCGCACTCGTTCTTGAATGAACTGGCGTTAAAGCTGAGGCGATGAGCGCGAACATACAGAAAAGACGCAGATATTAATGGTTACTATTTTATACCTAATACATTGAAATACACCAATTTCACTGCAACCCATGTTAATAAGCATTGTTTTTGTTAACTGTTAGATTATTACGGCGAAGAAGCCCAGTTTTCCATTTATCGTCCTTCCTACCTCGAGCTCAGGTGAGTTTCCCTTGTTGCAAAGTTGTGTTGTTAGCTATAGCATCTTGCTAGCGATCTCGGGATGTTCTAAGCAAACAAGAGTGAGTTGAAGAAAATATAACCATTAAAACCTGTCTAAGTATTGTTAAATGTTTTTAAAGTCTGTTTACTAATTGTACTATTCGTATTTTGGTGAAATTGCACGTTAGAAACACTTTGTTTTCTTTGGGCCACCAGTGTGTTAGCTACAAGTGATGACGTCTTTTTGTAGGCCAAAATCGGACATTTCTGCCCTCGGCGGATTGACTATTCTTTTTCCCCCATAGGGATTTAGTTTTCTGCCGTCTGTGGTTAACGTATGCCCAGTGGAGTTTTGTTATACGAGATAAATTACACCTATTACTGTCCAACCGTGAATTTTGAAGTTACGTGCTTTATATAGCCTATGTAAGTTGCTAACATGTTGCTGAAACTACAACGGTTGTCGCCTGCAGGCAGGCTAGTATGGAAACCAGAGTGGCGGTTGCATATAGCAACTTATACTACTTTTTAAAAGCTCAAACCAGCGTCGAAATTCACGGTTAAGATATTAATGTGTGTAATTTATCTCGTAGAACAAGTTCACCACAAACCTTATTTTCGGGGAAAAACGAAATCCGTATGGGGGGAAAAAAGCATTGGAAATCTGCCGAATGAAAAATTACGAAGTTATTTCCGGGTTTTAGGACCGGCTGCTCGTTTCTTGTTACTGAAGTGTGGCAGTTAGACTAACAATTAGTCTAACAGCTTAGCTAATATACTTCTAAGCTATGTGTAATGTTACACTGTAAAGATAGCTGGCTATATAGCCATGCTTTACTGTTTTGGTTAAAGGCTATATTTAATCTGTGATTTATAGATGCTGAATAAATAATCTTGTTAGAAATTAATTAACATAAGAAACATTTGCAATAGATTTTAAGTTCATTTAATGATAATAAACTTTATTTATATAGTACCTTTCATGCAACCCATATCGTATGGAATATAATGGAGAGAGCGTTGAATTCATTGGGCACATCACTAATGCAGGAGAAAGACCATCTGCTGAAATCTGCTCCAGTTGCCAAGGCTGTGTCTGCATCAAAGTCTCCAATGCTCGAAGCCCCAGCCAATAGCGGGCTTCTTGTTATAAAAACGTTATGTGTTAACACTGAGGTGACTACCTCAATTAACTACCTCATTTTTGTGGTCAGTATGCACTTTGGCCAGATTCCATATTTGGCTATGCAGTAACTTCATAACATTATTGATTGCCAGCCTGGGCACAACCACCTCTAAATGGACTGGCCCATTCTCTCAAGACTGGTCAAATAATGCTGATGCACTCTCTTTGAGCTCATCCCACCCAGATATACCATTCTAAACCAGTGGACCAGGAAGTCCTGCAGCTGGAAGACTACAGACCAGTGGTCAGGGCTGGCCCGTGGCATAAACGCTCTATGCACTTGTTTAGGGCCACAACCGCTAGGGGGGGCCACACGATCCAATGTTTATCTAAGGTAAATAACATTGTTTTCGTAATTACGTTATTCATCCCCCATCTCAGAACTAGTGGTATAAATTTTAAATGGAATGGCAACAGAACATTTCGCAACAATGTAATGTAAGAAGGGTTTTACCAAGCAACACGCCCCCCCCACCCCCCCGCTCGAACGCAGCCCAGATTTCAGATTTGTTTAGGGCCACCATAATCCAAGGGCCGGCCCTGCCAGTGGTGTCCAGTCTTCTCTGAAAAAGGCCGGTGTAGGTGCAGGTTTTGTTGAACACAGCAGTAAACAATCCATTGTACTTATCAAGATCTTGACAGGGCAAAGTGCTGGGGAATGGTGCTTGGCAAAAACAAAAGTCTGTACCCACATCTGCCCTTTTTTTAATGAGATTTCACAGTCCTGCAATAAAGAAACTTCCATCAGAGTTTCAGGATATTTAGGGAGCTTATTCTTTGAGCATTACAGCACAGTCCTTCAAGGTTGCAAGTTTATGATGTAATTTTTTGTGCTGAGAAGCCCAAAAATCACTACTTCCGCTGGCACGTGCTAGGAGAGCAATCCTCGCCCCTTGATTTATTCAGGTTTTTCCTTTAATTTGTTACCTGTGTGTGTGTGTGTGTGTGTGTGTGTGTGTATGTATATGTGTATATATATATATATGTACAGTATATACAGTGCCTTTGGAAAGTATTCAAACCCAGTCATTTTTTCCACATTTTGTTACATTACAGCCTTATTCTAAAATTGATTTAATACATTTTTATTCTCATCAATCTGCACACAATACCCCATAATGACAAAGCAAAAACATGTTTTCAGAAATTTTTGCTAATTTATTAAAAATAAAATAAAAACAATACATTTATGTTACAAAATAAAAAAATGGTTTAACTTATAAGTGCAGTTTTTGTATGTTTTGTGACTGAAGAATAAAGAAGGAATCATAATTTGTTTCCATTCAAAATTAAAATTGAATGGGAAAATATTGTGAGTGTATCGAATCATGAACCCATGTGTCGTACTGAAATCGTTACATCCCTAACTCTCACAACATGATTTGTCATGCAAAGATAGTTCTGGTGACTACATCCAGGTTTCCTCAAGGATTTTCACTGAGTGAGTTTTGCCTTCTTTTTGAGGATTTTTCTGTTTGCTGGATAGACACGGCCATTTTATCCTGTCAAGAAATATGCAAAAGCAAGCACATTATTATCATGAAAACAATTAGCATCATCACCATCTTCACCATGGTAGCATCGTGGTCACCACTGTCATTAGCATTAACACAATATCTAGCCTCTTCATTATCACCAGTAGCATCATTGTCTTCAGCAGCACCACAACAATCACCATGATATTATAACATGATCTGCACCAGTCACTTGCAGCTACATCACCACCATGATTATCCCAGGAATCTCCGCCACCACGGCTGTCCCAGGAATCGCAAACACCACCACCATTATCCTCCTGAGACCCAACAGAAAAAGTTTTTAATATTTATGTTTTTTTGACAAAATGACATGGATGTCCTGGATGACATTAGACATTTTGCCGTGAAAGTATTTAAAAATATATTTATTTTATTTTCTTGTGAATGTCCCTTTCTGCAACATAGCTCAGGAGGTAAGAGCGGTTGTCTGGCAGTTGGAGGGTTGCCGGTTCGATCCCCTGCCCTGGGCATGTCGAAGTGTCCCTGAGCAAGACACCCAACCCCTAATTGCTCTGGTGAATGAGAGGCATCAATTGTAAAGCGCTTTGGATAAAAGCGCTATATAAATGCAGTCCATTTACCATTCTTTGTAGGTTACAGCATAGAAGAATATAAGGTTCTTCAGATTATGACCACCGGAGACAGAGGATAAAAATGAATTGCTGGGTCTCAAGAGGACATTATCCCAGGAAACACCACCACCATGATTATCCCAGGAATTACTCTCACTGAGATTATGCCAGAAATCATTACCATCACCACCATTATGATCACAAGTATCATCACTGCCATGGTCAGTACCAGCATGACGTGACCCACCGCTCTCTTTTTGGCATCTGCTCTATAGTCTCCGGCAAGGGGAGCCCAAAGCTCTCTGGTAGAAAGAGAACGCTGACCGCTGATATAATGGTGAGGCTTCCCAGCAGAATGTAAGGCAAATTCTTGTTATATGTACCTGAGGGGGTAAAAAAAAAAGGTAGCTGTGTGAGCTCACAGTGGGACAGTGCACAGGAGAGTTAGGGAAGTGAATAACTTCAGCGTTAAGGGTTTGAATCTTAGATTAAGGAAAATGGGGGGGGGGGGGGGGGGGGGGACAACCAGGTGATTAGTCGAATAGTTCTCATTTTTCATGCTGTGGGACCCTGGTTTTTGTTATAGCCAAGCTCTTGCTTGATTAATGTTAAATGCATGTGTTTAAGTTTAATAATTTTTTCCTTCAACTAGTCAACACAATGCAGGTTCGGCACAATGCAGGTCTTTGATTTATGTAAAATGCAATGCGAATATGGGACGTTTGTTCTTTGTGGCATGCATAGCTGTTTCTGACAGTGTGGCTTAAGAGGGTAAATGATCCCTCAAAGCAGTCATTCGAGCATTCCCTTACCCAGGTGGACAAAGTATGGAGCGATGGCAGCACCCACTCGAGAGGCCGTACTGCAGGTCCCCACCGCGGTGTTTCTCATTATGGTGGGGTACAGCTCTCCTGTATAAGGGTATATCAAGGCGCTTGCACTGGCCAAACAAAATTTCCCTATCATTTCAAGTGAAATAGCCAGGGAGGGCAGATCTGCAAACAAAGTGGATAGGTTTGTGTGAGAACAAATGAAGTGGGGGAGTATGGGACTGGGTCACTGTCCACAAAATCAGAGGGGAGGCAGTGAAAGTCATACCTGAAGGTACAAGCTGAATGAGGAAAAGAATTGCGCCTCCTATGAGCATCTTGACGATAGAGCACAGCCTTCTGGGTAAATATTGGAGGGCCAACCAGCTGGCAGTATAAGCTGGGATCTCAGTGGCAGCGGAGATGAAACAGTTTAGATAAGGGTCTCCATGTAGTTTGGATGTGTTCAGGGACAGGCCAAAGTAACCTACATTTAGAGTAAACCTGAAATTAAAAGCAGATAATTATCTGAAAGGCATACCACTGAGATGGAAAGTAGTGTAGCTGAATTTGTTTTGAGAGAAATCCAGCTGAGCTAATGGATCCATAGAACTTTTTGCAAACCTGTAAATACAATTCTTCAAGGTGCTGATACTGTTCTTAAAAATGTGCAATGTTGCTGCTGCATCTTGTCTATTCACCAGTGTCCACACACTCTTAGGGAAAAGGGTTCTGAATATTTTTTCTTGAAAGTGCCAGGCTAAAACCATTTATATTTGAAGTGCCATTTTTAAAGAAGGTTCCTGAAGTGTTCTTTGCAAATAAAACAGGTTCTATCAAGAATTATTTTTTTTTTAACCTTTCCTGGAAGAGTTTCTTCGCAGATTCTTTGCAGACTGAAAAAGTTCTACTTGAAAGGCAAAACAATTTTAATCTGAATAAACCTTTTCTCTTGTAAATTGTTTTTGCTTAAACACCAGGTATTATTCCGTAATCTGAGAACAATTTTTATGCATGGGTGTTAGGAAAAGATCCTTACCTACAAAGACTCAAGCATTTACCCATGAGTTACGCTTCATTTGTGAATGTTTGTTCATGTATCTGGGATCCTCTTCAATTCCCTTTACTTGTATTCTTCCATCATTTCATCCCAGTCAATACAGTTAATTAATTGTGTTGCCAAGTGTGTATTGACATTTGCTGACTAAGTTAATTGGTTAAACCCTCCATAAAATATGGATCAAAAAGAGTGGGATTGTGTGTAAGTATGTTAAGGCAAAGGAGAGTGTCATTAGCAGGGAGGCAATGGGTTAAGCAAGCAGCATTTGTATGTTGTCGCTCTTTATGTGTTTCATAATGCATGATACATAATAAATTACAGTAACAGTGCCAAGAATAACCTTTTGCCCCCTTCCTGATTTCCTCTGTTATTGCATATATGTTACAATGAGTGGTTTTAAATCTTTAGACAAAAAGTAATATTAGCCTGAGGGAAACTGAATGAAGACCTTTTTTAAATTATTATTGCATTTATTTATTGAAAAAAGTAAACAAACACCTGTATCTCATAATTGCCCATGTCTAATTGATAATTACATTCAGCTGATTGAACAAAGACATACTGGATTGCAGCCACTCTGGTGAACCTACACCTCACTCATATTGAACCTTACCAACAGAATGAAGTAGGGACCACTGGTACACCACCACCAGTACACTATGCCATGATCAAAGGAAATTCCAGAAGAGATGAGAAGAAGAATTGTTGAAATATATCAGTCTGGAAAGGGGTACAAAGCCATTTCTAGGACTCCACCTAGCCACAGTCATTATCTCCAAATGGAAAATACTTGGAACAGTAGTGAATCTTCCCAGGAGTGGCCAGCCTGCTAAAATTTCACCAAGGGCACAGTAAGTGACAAAAGTTTCCAGAAGAACTGCAGGCCTCTAACTCACCTAAAGTTCATGACTCCACAATAAGAAAGCGGCTAGGCAAAAAGGGGATTCATGGAAGAGTAGCAAGGCAGAAACCACTGCTAACCAAGGGAACCATCAATGCTCGTCTTACATTTGCAAAAAAAGCACCTGGATGATCCCCAAGCCTTTTTTGATAATCTTCTATGGACAAATTAGTCAAAAGTATAACATTTCAGACGGCATGTGTCCAGTTATGTCTGGTGCAAAGCCAATACAGCACTTAACAGTAAGAATGTCATACCAACAGTCAAACGTGGTGGTATTGTGATGGCGTGAGGATGCTTTCCTGCCTCCGGACCTGGACAACCTGCCATTATTGAAGGAACCATGAATTCTTCTTTGTACCAGAAAATTCTTAAGGAGAATGTCCAGTCATCTGTCCTTTAGCTGAAGCTATGCTTAATTGGGTTTTGCAGCAAGTCAGTGATTCAAAACACAAAAGTAAGTCCACATCTGAATGGCTGGAAAGAAACATTTAAAGTTTTGGAGTGGCCTAGTCAAAGTCCTGACTTGAACCCTGTAGAGATGCAGTGGCAGGACCTGAAATAAGCAGTTCATGCTCGAAAATCTGCAAATTTGTCTGAACCATGCTGTTATGCAAAGAAGAGTGGGCTAAAATTCCTCCACAGTGATCTGAAAGACTATATCAGATTATAGGAAGCGTTGCAGTTATTGCTGCTGAAGTTTTTTAAATGCGTTTTGTGTTTGCTTGGTTTTCCTTTTTCTAATATTACATTTTGTCTAAGGATTTGAAACCATTCAGTGTGCCAGATATGCAATGATAGAGGAAACCAAGAAGTGGGCAAGTACTTTTTCATGGCACTGTAACTTGTCACTTCTGTTGAATGTGCAGTGCACATGTACATTTTATGTGCTCTCTTGGGGTACATCAAGAGTGATGTACAGTAGTGGAGAACATCAGTGTTACTCTCAGGAATACAAAAAATTGGCATCACCGAGAATGGTGGCAGACTGTGCTGTGGCTCTGCTTGTTAGGGATGCTTACCACACTAGACAAAATATTAGCGTGATGTGACGGATGTTACTGGTCTTCAGGAGTTCAAGAAAGCCATGGAATTCCTCTCTTTTAAATTGTTCCTTTTCACCCTACAGAAAACAGTGTTAATATCACTGTGGTCCTGCACTTTTGATGAATGTTTTAGATTTTTAAAAGCTGTGTTGTCGATCAAAAATGAAAAAATAATGGATTTGAATTCACTGATGCAATTATGTGTTTTTAACCCCTTAAGTCGCAACCGGCCCGTATAAATGCTGGAGTGTGTTTATTTGCATTCATTCAGTTTTTTATGGTGTAATTAGTCTGGACATGCAATATAACATGTAAGTGTACAGTTCTATGTCTACAAACTATTTTATGAAGCCAATGTTTTAGCGACAACAGTTCCTTGTTTTGTAACGTGGGGTGGCAAAACAAGCTTGGGGTGTCCTCACCTCCAATGCGTTTTGGAAATCTACCGACACAAATCATGATCAAATCAGTATCTTTATCACAAATTTTATCTTCAGTTTGTATAGACTGTCTGAAACTGCACGAAAAGGACACTTATTGTGTCTCCTGCTTAAACAAACCATACATTTTTCAGTACACAAGCTGAAAATGTTACGCACTGGCAGTAAATCTCCTTTACGTTTTATGCCGAAAACGGTTGTTTTGCAATTAAATCGAAGACATTTGCAGGCACAAATCACTGGTCTGAGTATTCCTGAGGAGGACAGTGAAAATAGCTTTGACTCCACAGCAGAGGGCATGTTTAATGAAGGATCCCATTTTATATTGGTGTGCATCTAAATATATTCTCAAAATATATTTATTATTCTTCAGTATGCTTATAAATAAGGAATAGGCCTGATTTTGACTAAACTATGTGACGTGAAATTGTGGGACACGTATGACATGTTGCTGGGGTGGGGTATTTGACAAGAACTTCAGTCATTGGATTAGTAAACTAGATAGCTAATATAGCTATTTTCTACAATCTTCCTGTATTGCTGCTAGAGGTGGCAAGGGAGAGCAAGGAGAGCACACATCATCTTCCCCTAGCATACAGTATACAGTATAGTATTTTATACCTCTAAACATCTGTAATAATGTTTGGTTACCGGGTGTCCTTCTGGAGTCCTTTTGGCTTTTTTGGAAACCCCCATAGACATATCTTTTTAAAAAACAATGTTATGTTTAGCACCTTTACAAAATAATTTCCTTCGTTAAAATGTGTATTGTCTATGCGTGGCGTGCACCGTCATCTCCCTCCCCACAAGCACTTTGTATCTGAATTACATTTTTTTCTGTTCCTTCTTAAATTTGATATTTGAATTTGCTGAGAAGTGCACAGAAAAGTGTCTGGTGTTAGTGTGAGGAGGAGCAGACTTGGGACCTCTGTTTCGGCGAAGATGACCTCCGGGGCTGTGACTCTGTTCTTCTTGGCAGCATCTCTCAAAATGGCCTCTGCCTCCTCCACCCGGCCCTGAGAGAGAAGCCATCGGGGGGACTCCGGGATGAACCTGCATTACAGGGTTAGCTAGCTTTAGCTTAGTGGTGGTGGAATAGACCTATGCTAGCCCCTGCTAGCACAGCACCAGCAAGTTTCAGTCTGCTCTAGCCTGCAGTGGAGGCATGGCATAATTTTCATAATATAAGCAGGCATATTCACGAACGCATCAATTCATTGTCCCTTTATTATATTATATTTATATTTTATTATCAATTTTATTTATTATATGCATAATAGTAGTGACTGAACATGGTTGCTTTTTAATAATTTAAAGCACAGAACTACAACAAATCACTGATCGCCTTGGCTGCATCCCAGACTTACCCAGCGACCAAGCAAAGTTGTCAACGAAATTCTGTAGCAAAAGTGAATATGAGAGGTATGGAGGTTTGCTATTTGACATTGTGGTGCCCTCAAATAAAGGGGGGGGGGGGCAGTGTATAAAAAGTGCTGTAATTTCTACATGTTGAAACCAAATAAAAATAAATAAATACCCTTTAATAAAATACAAATCTAAAACTGGAGTACAGAACCAAATCATCAAGAAGAAATTAGTCTTTGTCCCAAACGTTTTGGAGTTTACTATCTGTGGATGCATGCCCACTCATTTATTTGGTTGTTTGTTAGGTTTTAAGTGTGAATCACACTAACGTGTCCTTACAAGAAACATTTTGTCTGCAAAGGACAAACAGCTGAGGGAACATATGCACGTTTTCTAACCCTTAATTTGTATGAACCCAGACTTACCACCAAAGCGGGATGTAGACCACGCTTGGCAAAGACATGACAATTAGGAGCGTCCTCCAATCCCTGCAAAAGTAGGCAAAGAGTGGCAGCATCATGTAGCCAAAAGCAAAGAAGCCACACACTCCCAGGGAGCCGTAAATCATCCGCGGAGGCCCAGTCAGGATCTCTGTTCCTGAGGGGGGTGGACAGGAAACCATTTCAACATTGGTTGTTCAAGTAACTGGACCGCAACAGCAGGGCCAGCCCTACAAACGCGAATGTCTGTGACTGAGTGAGTGATGAAGTTACACCATTGGTCAGCCGAGTTATGACGTTACACCATTGGTCGGCCGGATCACATGTGTTAGGTCCGGCCATATACTAGATTTTGAACTGGTCTTGTTTATAAAGAAATTGTATCATAAAACTGAAGGTAAAGCCCGGTGCATGTAGACATAATTGTGTGTGGATTATATAAGCTCTGGAGGTGCTCCGTTTACCCAGTACGAATGCGGCCACGTAGTTGGAGATCTGTCCCAGTCCTACGATAAAGAAGAGCACAGAGAAGACCTCCCATGATGGTGAGAACACCTGACTGAAGGTAAAGAGCGTCTGAATCGCCATGGTAATGAAAAGGATTGGCTTTCTCCCAAACCTGCAGAGAGAGTGGGAGAGATCCGTTCGTCTAGCCCACCAATCTCAAAGAGTTCAACTATCCAATTTAGGTTATTTAATCTTTAACTACATTTATTGGCTTAACTCCTCTTTCACCACCTCAGCTGGTGTATAGTCAATGTTCTGGCACACGTCAATGTTCTGGCACACAATTTGCTGTAAAGAACACTTTGAAACCATGATATAAAGGGCTCTATATGAGTGTAATCTATTGTTACTACTGAACAAAAAAAAAAGATATAAAAATCCACCTGTCTGAAAGTTGTCCAGAAAAAAAAGACCCAGACAGCACACCGAAGAAGTAGATGGAGGTAGTGAAGGGCTGTTTCCATTCATTGTCACAAACGAGGTCAAACTGAAAAAGAGTACATACAATCACAACGAAAGGGTTGCAATCTCTGATAACTGTGTGGTTGAACAGTAAAGAGGTTACAGTTCAGCTCACTCACAGTACAGGATCAGTACTGCTGTGCTGTGGTTGGCTTTGGGATGAATCCTCCAACTTCAATTACCTCTAGCTCAAGTCAGAACGAGTGTATTACGGTAGTCTGCCTTGATCAGCGATTATCTCTTCTACAGACTGTTCGGAATATATCTGAGTTACCAATAATGTCCTAAGATTCAGAATCAATATTTCACTGTCCATTTCTGTCATCTTTTCAGCCAAATGCTGTCCATTTCTGTCATCTTTTCAAGCTAAAGGTATAATAGCAGAGCTGTTGTCGTCCACCTATTGTGGAACAGAATTAATTTTCTGGCGTAACGTCTGGTGTGTCTGTCAGGAGTGATCAATTTGTCAAATTTGTAGGCATACCAAAACCAATTTCAGCTTAATTTACAGAAAAACCTCTAGACTAAAAAGAATTGGTCTAATATCTTTGGAGGATGTTGTTATGTGTTGCTTAGCCTTTAAAACTAACGCTACTACATTCATTTTTTTGGCAAAATTAAACAAGATAAGGTGCAACACCTGTTGCTATACCTTTTTACTCTACCTTTATTTTTAAAAGAATGTATCTATTACATAATGACCATTCAAATAAATCATACAAAATAGGCGGTATGTGAAAACTCATACCCAGTTAAAAGTTGACAGTATGCTACTCAGTGAAATTATTGCACAGGAAATAATCAAAAACATTAGTTAGGCAACATCAAAGGTGGGGGCCTAACCTGCTGCATATAAAAAGCACTGAGGCTGCTGACTTGTATCTTACATGGAATACATTTCTCATGAAAAATATTTTATCTCCCTGAGACAAACCTAGAAAAATAAAGGTTTAACACACTTTTAAAGAATCCTTCATTTCATACTAGCTTCAGTATAATATTATATGCCTGTCAGCTGTGAAATGCGAGCTGCTCACCTCAGTGACTATGGTGGACTGGTAGATCTCCTTACTGTAGGTCCACCCATTAGAGCAGCCCTCGAGTGGCACTTCAGAGAGGTTGACATCCTTACTGGGGGACAGGCCCTGGGCTGAGAAGTTTGAGATCAGGTCCAGCCTGTATCTTGTGCACCTGCTGTACTCCGTCTCCCCGTTCACCACCTGTGTGGGAATGCTGGCCTGTCTCCACTCCTCAGTGATGTTAGCCGCCTCTGGGATCAGACAGCGATGGGGTGGGCTGTCTCCCAGGAACACGATGGAGAGAGCGTTGAATCCGTTTGGCACAGCACTGGCGCATAGCAGGAAAAAGACAATCTGCTGAAATCGGCCCCAGTTGCCGAGAAACGCTATCTCCCCATCGTAGTCTTCCATGCTCAAACCCTCAGCCTACACTGGGCTTTGTGTTAAACATTGTATATGAGACAATAGATAACATTTCTATTGTAGACTTTGGTCAGATTGCATTTGCGGCTATTCATTAACTTGATCTCATTAATGATTGACTGCTTTGTCATGGACACCTTTGAATGGAATGGCACATTCTCTCAGGACTGGTCAAGTAATTAGACCAACACTGACACACACCCGCTTTGAGCCCATCCCAACAAGCTATCCAGCTCTAAACCAGGCAACCAGGATTTATTTTATTTAACCTTCATGTACCCAGGGCGGGTTCGCTGAGCACGGATGCTCTTTTGCACGAACGCCCTGCTTCACACTCATACACATTCACACCTGGGAGCTGCCCAGTACAACCACAATCCTCTATTGCTGGCCACTGAGTAACTCCACTGGAGGGAGAGGACATTTTTTTTTCTTTAATTTTTAGCCAGTTGAATCAGGATGTCCTGGAGCTAGAAGACTACAGAGCAGGGATGCAGGTTTTTGCTAACATTGAAAAAACAGCCTACAGCAAGGGTCTCCAATCTTATTCGAAAAGGGCTGGTGTGGCTGCAGGTTTTGGTTTTAGCCCAGTACTAAGACATCTGATTCTACTTATCGAGGTCTGAATTGAAGACCATGATTATTTAATTAGTTCATCCGGGTGGCTTTAAAGTGATGGGCTAAAACAAAAGCCTGTACTCACACCGGCCCTTTTCGGGTAAGATTTGACATCCCTGCTATGGAGAAACTGAGTTGAGTTTTCACACGAGGGCCGTCTGGTAAGCATCACTCTTGAAGGGAAGCCGTTGCTGAAATCAAAACAGTTCTGTCTGAAAATGACAGTGAGCAAATTATTAATGTTTTTTTTTTTTTAAATCAGATTTTGATATTTTTTATCCACCTGTTTTAGTGTTTCTACATTGTCACGACTCCAACTTGTACAAAATGCCGGCACCAAACTTCTCACTAGAACTTGTCGCAGATCTTACAGTACTCCTACACTAGCCTCCCTGCACTGGCTGCCAGTTAGAATTGGGTTCAAAATCTTACTCATCACCTTTAAAACCACTAAACCTTGTTTTCATCTTGATACTATATGACTTTTCCTGGTGGGATTAAATGGTAAACATGCAATAAGGATAAGATAGATAGATAGATAGTTTATTGTCATTCCTTCTCTTTACAGGTTATGCAAAGAGTAGAATGAAATATAGTTCCCCCGGGGCCATAGTGCAATACTTAAAAATAGAAAAAAATTAAACAAGCAATAAAAATAGAACGTACAATAGTTATGTTTTCAGAAGACTTGTATCAACCTGTGTACAAAGGTGTTGTGTGGGGTCATTTTGACCCCATGTGCTGTCGCTGCATGAAATTCAAAGCTTTTTTTCACAATTTTTTGCGGTTGATTCTGGTGGCACGTTTTAAATTTCACAAACCTTCACTTGCTTCAGGCCTTAAAATGAGGCAAAAAATTTAAAATATTTTCAATATTTAAAGATAACATCCTTTTTCTGTTTACAGTCATTTTGTGCTTGTTTAAACTGTTAAGAGTCTATTTGACCCCAAACATAAAAATATATGAGGGTTAAGTGCTGCACATCTAGATAGCTTGCCCAAGAGGTCAAGGATATAGGTGGTGGGGGGGAAAGTCTGTTATACATGATTTACATTACCTATCTTCATAAAGCATTATGAACAGGGTTTAAAATTAACACCCACCAAGCACCAAATGTGAGTAAATATTCTCTCTGGCTGGTAAATCGTGCAGCCCAGCCCACCACTCTGTCGCGTAAAATAAATAAATAAATAAATAAATAAATAAATAGGGGGCGACATAGCTCAGGAGGTAAGAGCGATTGTCTGGCAGTCGGTGGGTTGCCGGTTCAAACCCCACCCTGGCATGTTGAAGTGTCCCTGAGCAAGACACCTAACCCCTAACTGCTCTGGCGAATGAGAGGCATCAATTGTAAAGCACTTTGGATAAAAGCGCTATATAAATGCAGTCCATTTACCAAATAAATGGAACCCACAGGAGAAAGAGACCAAATCACTTGGTCCCGTAGAGACACCGTAGATTCTTCATCGTTGCAGTTCACCGTCTTATATTTCTGTGTGCAAACACACGGCTTTCTAACTGAACTACAGAGCAGAAATACTGAACAACACCTCTTGTTTTGTTAGCAGCTAAAATTTGTCAGCTAAAGATTTTCGATTTAGATAAAGCTAGTATCGTTGTCATGCTTTTGCAATTCAGATATTTGGCACAATTAAATAAAATTTCAGTAGTTAAATGTTTTCCATTTGGTGTAAAAAGAGACATACATCTACTAAATTCTCTTCAAAAATGTCACGGCTAATGGTTTTTCTCTCACTTGTATCGAAGTGATATAAAACCATTCAGAAGCAATACTGAATACACACATATTTTAACCAGGAGTACTACATCGGGGGAGAATGTCTCAAAGTTGTAATGTCTCAATTGCATTAAGATGTTTGATATTGGATTATATAAACATTGAGGTATTACTTATCTGAACTGTACCATATGTGCACTGTTGTTATTGGTCATAATATGTCAAATTATGTAATGCTTGTCTGTTTGCAACTTGCATCAGCTGAGGATCAAGACAGTGAAAAGGACTCAATAAAACAGTGAATTAAGTTTAGTGCCAGCAGATTGACCTCTAGCATCATAAAAACTATTCCTTGGAGATAAAACAAAAGCACAAATCCTGGTCCGTATCTTGATGTTAAACATATCTGTCTAACAAAAAAAAAATCCAGTGAAAATCACGTTTCCCCCAGCATGTCAAGAGTACACGTGAACTTTAAAAATCCCACTTATAAGATGTGGGGGGGGGGGAAACCTGTGTCGTTTATTTCAAGTCATGTGTTTTGTTTTCACGTGTTGAAAACGTGGAATTGCCATGTGAAGGTGCAAATTTCATGTGATTTCAGGTCACGTTTTGTTTTCGCGTGTGTAATGTTTGACCTGGTCCGGAGTCAGACTGTGACCGGGTGAATGGTAAGGGGAGCGAGTGTGGGAATGTGTGACGAAATGTCCTGCAAGCCTCCCCCGTCACTTCGGTCCCTGTCTGCCTGTCCAGATGTAACTGAAAGCTGG
Organism: Anguilla anguilla; assembly: GCF_013347855.1. Taxonomy (NCBI): domain Eukaryota; kingdom Metazoa; phylum Chordata; class Actinopteri; order Anguilliformes; family Anguillidae; genus Anguilla; species Anguilla anguilla. The sequence continues at coordinate 3,206,936 of NC_049209.1, read as the reverse complement.
CTAGTTTTTGAAGGGTACTAGGCACGGGGCAGCTTTGAACGCTTCAGGAAATTAGCTGGCAGTCTGAAACCGAAAGTCTGAATAGGGTACCCGCAACGGAGATTTAAAACTCCACCCAGAATACCTTCAAAAATAAGAAACAAAACAAAACAAAAAAACAAGACCGGGTTAAAACCTAGTATATGGCTGGACCTAACACACGTGATCCGGCCGGCCAATGGTGTAACTTCATCACTCACTCACTCACTCAGTCACTCACTCAGTCAGTCACAGACATTCGCGTTTGATAGGGCTGGCCCCGCTGTTGCGGTCCAGCCAAAAAGTTGTGTCCCAATGGAAGGATTTGTAGTCCTGCTGGGAACAAACTAACTAACAGGATATTGAGCAGGTGAATAAGAGGTGAATAAATGTAATTCCATGCAGAGATACAAATTTCACATGACTTCATGTGACTTATTTTCAGGTTATTATCGACATTACATCCTTACCCAACCTCTCTGATCTTTTGCCACAGTGGTTGGGCGCGCTACCTACCTGTATATCCTGAGTCAGTGCTGCCACCTCCTGTGCATTTGTAGAGGTAAAACTACTAACTTGATTTTTTTTAAATAAAAAAACAACAAGGAAATAGTTCATGCATTTGTCTCACACTGTTTTTCTAGCAATGTGGTAAGGTGGTAAGAAGAAGGTGGTGCAGGAGAAAAACAACCGGAATACAAAGTAAAAATGAAGAACGAAGCCAAGTTTATTTACATTTATGGCAGTTGTCAAAAATACAGGAAATGCAGCCTGAATTCAGCGGATTTAATTTAAATACCCCTTCTTCGTCTTTGTTTATGACTGTGGATCGGGGTGGGGGGGGGTTGGCCACTATCATGGGTGCAACACGCAGATTTTAATTTTTTTCCCCCTGGTTTGGCAGCCATCCAGATGGATGGTGACTGAGTCGACAGCCCTCATCGCCTGTGCCCAGAACCGCCTCTGCTCCTGACCTCCACTGTCCTAATGTGACAAGTTGGCTGAAATAATCTAGGCGGCAGGCTAGACTGAATAGCCACTGTTTAAGTGGATCACATCAACTTTGAATCTTACACCACCTACTGGCCAAAAGATGATAACACAGGCATAATTTTTACACTACACATCCAGTACACTGCAGTGTTATGTTTGTTCTAACATCCTCCGCTTATATATAACAATGAGATTTTATATCAAAAAGTCAACACCATAGGCCACTAATATATTTGTTTTGTGACGTACAAACACAAAGGCCCATAACTTTCCATTCCATAAACTTTTATTCTGACAATGCACGCAATAGAAAGCTATATGACTGTTTAATTACATTGAATTGGCTGTTCAAACTTTTTCATGAGATAAAGATACATGAATCACAGGCTATGCAGTGTATTGTTGCAGAGTGCTATATAATTTTTTATCTTAAACTCATATTAAAGCTTACAAAGCTAAATTTACACTGTAGGTTTCATATTGTCCCAAGACATGCCAGTTCTTTTTTGTCCGCTGTAGGGGACATGAGCCTCTGGTCTTATTCTCAGGACAAATATTCTACTTGATAAAATTTAATTTTCCCTGCAATACATTTAAGACACTTGTATTGTGTCAAAAAATGAAAACACAAAGTTGTTGTTTTTTTTCTTTTTCTTTTTCTTCTTCTTCTACCAGATCAGAGGAATTAGCTGTACCTTTCAAACTGGTCATTAATTATGTAGAGCTGTACATATGACAGCGAATGGGACACGCATCTTTTTTAAGGTTCGAAAGTCTTTATCAACCACTTTGCTTTTTTATACATTTGGAGGGATGGTGGAACAGTGGACTCCCCCATAATGTTGGATAACGTCAAAGTTCAAGGCCGAAGGCATCAAAGAAAACTCAACTGAGTAATTAATTAATTGGGGGAACTTGGGGGAAATGATCTCACTGAATAAATGGTACAACCATAAGAACAAAGGTGTGACGTGCAAGCTGCCACCCTACTATACGTTTTTATGAGCTGTCAGGTTCGGTGTTCGCATACAGTACTGTACAACACAAAATCACTGCAAAATAACTGTTCATTCGCAGTTTATCAGTAATGACCAGTACTATCAGTTGTTTAAACACATATTACTCCTCCCCTTCTTGGCAACGTATTGCACATTGGGTAAAAAGTGAAAGCAAAACTTAAATGGAGCAATGCAGCACCGTGGCCATACATGTACTAACAAAGCTAAAGGTTCTTTGTTTTTATGAATTTCAACAAGATTATCCAATGGATTTTAAATGAAGAGATGATTTATTCATGCACTATATGATGTTCCTTTTCTAAGTGAGTACAAATTTAAACTATGAATAAGACAGTAATATGTGAGAAAGGTTTTCATACGTTAGCTGTTGTATTTGTTCAGAGTATTGCTTCTGAATGGTTTTATATCACTTCGATACAAGTGAGAGAAAAACCATTAGCCGTGACATTTTTGAAGAGAATTTAATAAACTTCTGTTTATATAACTTTCTAACATCTCGCTATATCTAGATTTATCTAAATCTGGTATTCCACGAAGTTAATCTATTATCTTAAATACGAAAGTGAAACTATAAACTAACTTTTATGTCCTCAAATTCCTTTATTTTACGTTGAAATGGCATCTGTAACTGTTCACATTTTCACATTTATTTCAGCAACATATTTAGTTCAGAATGTGGCACAATGTGTATCTTTGATGGTATCTAAAAACCTTCCATTTTAGTTACACTTTTTTTCTGAAATCGCAAAGCACAGTTTTTGTGTATAATTTATCATTTAGCGTATTTATCCAAACGAGTTCTTGCACAATAATTATAATCTTGTGTTATCTTTATTTATATATGTTGTGGGAATATGTGGTTTGTGACGGTATGGAACAAAATAAATAAAATATAGAACCAACGGTACAAATAAGGGCTGCCCAACCCTGTTCCTGGAGATCTACCGTCCTGTACGTTTTCATTTCAACCCTTATTTGGCACAACTGATTCTACTAATTAGCAACTGAAAAAGATCCCTAGCTGGTGAATGAGGTGTGCATTGTTCGGCCAGCTGTGTCCAATCATATCCGAAAATGGTCGGTGTGGGAGCAGGCTTTCGCTTTAGCCCAGCGCTAAAACGACTGAGGATGGTCTTGGTAGGTGACCATGATTAGTTAAATAACTGAATCAGGTGTCGTAGTGCTGGGCTGGGCTAAAACAAAAACCTGCACCCACACCGGCCGTTCTCTGATGAGATAGGTCACACCTGGTATATGCAAAGAAGATGCAGGTATTTGTCAGTTAATTAAGCAAATAACACCCCAGCGTGTACACAGCCGCGCATTAAAATTGCGTTAAAGGCTTGGTTATTGTATTATAATCTTACAGATTATGCGTACCCAAAAAGGCAACGAACACCTCAGTGACTCTGAATGAGCAGTGATAGTGGAAGCACTGACTTTTGATGGGCGCTTCGGTGACCAATGGAAAGGAAGGTGTGTAAGTTGATGTCAGCACGTAACTAAGAGACATAACCGGAAAATGACAGTTGTGTGTAGAAGCAAGTCGATCCACTCCAGAACTGAGGTGCCAACACATTAGTCTGAGCAGCAAGACATTACAGGCAAACACTCGCAGCAAGTTTCAGCCTGCAGAGAGAAGTGGCAGTTTAAATTAAATTAATTAAAAACTTTTTTTTTTTTTTTTTTTTAACTGTGGCGGTCCAACAGCCTATTTATAAGTGTGTTTATAAAATATTTAACATTTTTAACCGCTCTGTATTTACACACACACCCGCACACATAAATATTGTTTTATATGGTAGCCTATTGCAGCGGTGCACAAACAGGGGGAGATGTATATTGGGTCATGAAATCATTATGAGTTATCCCGGATTTACTCCGAACACTGCATTTCCACGGCGCTCTGGGCGGCACCTATTTATTTATATTGAAAGAAAGACGACCTAGGAGGCGAGCCACGCAATCCCTACTGCACTCTGCCAAACTGCTTATAATACTTGACCTTGACGCTCTTGTTTGGCTAGCAAGTTCTTGTTTAGGTCAGCGGTCCGCAAACTATGCGTCGGGCGGCCAAATATAAGTCACCATCCATTTAGTCGTGTTATCGTGCGGCTTACCGCAATCACAAGCAATAAGGCCTGTATGGGGGAAAAAAACGTGTTGGCTAGTATTCATTAAAGTTATTCTGTGCTTGTGCAAGTAAATCCTAAATATAAAAAATAAAACTAATTAAAACTTTTTTTGTTTGACTGTGTATTTCATATTAACACGTAAATGCCTGCTTTAATGTTGACTGACTCGTCATGCCTACTGCATACCACGAGATGGCGCCAATTGTACCTAAATAGCTTGTTTCTTTCTCAGACACGGAAGGGTAGTTAATGGCTTTACCTAATCATCGCGATCCAGTGTTTGTGTGCTTTTGACATTTAACAAGTGTGTAAACAAATATGAAATTTGTTAGACTGGGAAATGGATAAGTGGCTCATACTAATTAAAAAGAGACTCATTGACAATGATTAACGTCAATGAGAATAAATATTCCGTCTGGTAGCGTCAAGCACTTTACCCATGCTATGATAAAGCCTTACATTCTGTCAATCTGGCTGTGCTTTCTGTGATTAATTGCCTGCTAATTTCAGTAACTGTCCTTTCATTTAGTTAGCAATTAATTATCAAATAAAAATAGTTATTGATAAAAATCACACCAGTTTTGGTCGCGAAACGAATGGATTAATATCTTTGAGTCATCGCTGAAAAAGTTGTGCACACCGGGCCGATTGAATGCGATCAGTCCCCAAAAAATTAATACACTATAAATCCACAAGATGTCGCTAAAACACTTTAAAAAGCGAGGCCTCACACCGACCCTCTGTAATTTTCTTTTGTTTCTTTTTTTTTTTGTCTGGGAGTTTGATGTGGGCTTGGAAACAGGTGTTTGTCATCACACTCCTGTGGGGGTGTGGGTGAATGGTTGACTTGAGCTTGTAATGAGTTTCTACGAATGTGACCTTTTGACTCCGCGCTCTCACAGGGCGCTCTCCGGAAAGTAAGTCGCAGTATGTTTGATGTGGATTGGAAGAGCAAGTGTTGGAGTCAGAATGTCAGTTTGGGGTTTACAGTGTCAAAAATGCATGCTATCAGAGCTATATGCATTTAAAAAAAAACATTTTTTAGGGTAACACAAATTAAATAACAAATACTGTTACTTGTACTGCTACTATATATTTTTTTTCATTTTCTGATTTTATCATTTATTATTATGATTATTATTATTATTATTATCATTATTAATAATAATATTAATTGATGAAGTGGAGTTATTATGCACATTTTATATTTAGCTGTAGCACCCCCCCCCCCCCCCCCAAAAAGAAAAAAGGCCACTCCTCTTGTTGTTTTCCTTGCTTTGGAGTTTTAGATTTGGCTGAGACATTGTCCACTGAATGCAGGATTGTCCACTGAGTGCAGGATTGTCCACTGAATGCAGGACTCTTTCATGGGCCCAAGCCCAGGGGTAGGCGTATACTCCTGTAGTATTCGGCTCGAAGTCGAACTGCTCGGGAAACGACGGGCTTTCCACTGTCTCTCCAGTCGTCTCCTGTTCTCTGTGGAGGTTATGGAGACACAGTCTTTTCAGGGTCGACGGAGGACATAATATTCTCTTTCCGTTCTTCTGGAGCGAATTCAAAACGTACAGCGCAGCTTATATAGCGATTCCTCGGATTTCCATCCATTAAGTCATATTTGTATCTTTAACTTTTTTAATGCAGAGCAAGCGTTTACGGTGCTAAAATAAGAGATCAAGGATTACTTCCGTGTGGCTAAGGTAATCTGCAAAGTTAGACAACTGTCCTAAAAGTCACCCAATGTGCACCACAGTAGGTCTACCTGTAGCATCTGCAATGCCCTCGTGCACTTTAGGCGTTGTATAAATTGTAGGTGCATTAGTTATTTAGGTCCCCCATCTGCTAAAAATAGATTAGGTATACTCCAGTCATTGCCCTTGCCTCAGAACTGGAGCTGGTGGCCAGGTGCTGCACTGTGGCTGGCCACTGCTCCTGAGTAGTAGCTAGGTGGGGTTAAATGCAGAGGACAAATTACCACACAGGGTTTGATGAAGTATATGTTGCATCCGTATAGGCACTGGCACAAAAAATAAATAAGACGGACCGGAGGCCTGTGTCACAAAGCAGGATTATTGAGTCACGGTTCTATGCCAACATTGTTTCCAAGGAGCACATGTGGTCCTAAATTGAAAAAATTAAGAATAGTATAATGCATCCCAATCAATAGATGTGCTGCTAAATAATTTTTCAAGTTAGCACACATCACGTTTAAGGAGAAAATGTTCCTAAAATGGAAGAACTGTAGAGCCCTATGAGTTAGCTGAATAACTGCACTGATTAAAACCTTTTTTTTTTTTTTTAACTTCAGTCCATGTTCCTGACTTGGGAGGCACACAGATGCGCATTTTGTTTAATCAGGGAGTGACTTTTTAATTGCGGTCTTTTTATTTAGTTTGAGGCGGGCGTGTTCGGGTAGTGTGAGAGCATAAGACAGAGCCCCGAACGTGTGCGTCTCGCGCCAAAAGCGCGCGAGTCAGCAGCCCTGTTTGACCTGCTGACGCTCTGCAATTCCAGAGGAAGCTAGCCTACATTTCCATGGTGGCGTCCGTAGTCGCGGACATAACAAGCATATTATGACATAACAAGAATATTATCAGTTGTATCGTTATTAATCATGATTAATATTGCACATTGGAGACTATTTTAACGTCATGGTTAGTTGGTCACGCTTACCCGTTGAAAAGTCAACAGGTGCCTAGGCTCTGGACGGCATAACTAACGACCCACCGGCTCAACTGCCGATAACTTCCTGGGGATGTAATAATTGTACACTTTCGTAAAAATGTATATATGTCTGTGTTTCCTCAAACACCAATTTGGCAATGGTAGTGTCAGATGTTTTCTTATTGCTGACTGCATCAACCGTATTCTGCGAGTGCCTTAATCACCGTTTCACCGCCGTTTGTAAGGAAAAATCAGGCAATCTGAACCAGGTGTCATCATTGATAAGAGGCTTGTCATTACAGAGGTAAAGTTTGAAACCATAAGGATACGACATGATCTGTACAGTTAATCGAGTCAACCTAGGTCAAATTCCACGGCAGGAATTTTCTATTGAAGCCCCACCTTGTTTGTCGCGGTTGCGCTATTTTCTGTGAATGGGCGGCGGAGGTCACGTGACTTATAGGAAACGGGGCGAGCTCGCTGCGAGGCTGCGTTGAGAAACCCATCGCCGGATTAAGATGAGCTATTCCCGTTCCCGCCACTGAGAGCAAAGTGCTGTGTTTTTTGCCCTCGATTAGAGATTCTAAACACAATATGTTTATTTTATTGCCAGAGGGTTGGTATAATATGTTAGCCATATCGGTTAAACTTGTTTATGAAACATCCCTTTGCTGTTTTGTCCGTGTTTTGCATCTCCAATGCATATGATACCGTATGAAAATTATTTCCAATGGATGAGTTTGCCTGAAAAGCAGTTCACTATAAAAAGCTGTAGTGAACGTCACTTTAGGGCACTTCATGTATACAATGCCGTTCTGCCTCCAAATCTCCTGAAGCAGATTATCTTAATCTCCAATTCTTATCACATGACCTTTGTGACTGCACTTTCCTGTAAACCTGTGCATTTCGTACACTTACTTAATCACCTATAAGCGTTTCACTTTTGCTGACTAAGGAATCTAGACGCACAACATGTCTGTTTATTTCATGCTACATTTATTTTTTTAAAAGCGCAGCTGTCCTTATTTAATCTCAATAACCAGTATAACTTGTGCATTATCACTATAGGCGGGTATGTTCATGCATGTAGTTTTTTTTAAATTATTTTTTTTAAGTTGCTGTCATCACAATAGAGGCATATGCCATACGAACAATGCATTGCATTCCAGTTCTGAGGCAGCTTATGAGGAAGTGGTCGGCTTTCAAACAAACCACCTGACATAACCAGCCATTCCCTGCCTTGCTTGCATTTCCAGGAAACACTGGGACTGCCTCGTACTGTAGCACAGATAGCTGACGTGTAAGAATCTCACGAGACCAATGTCACACTTAGTTTTATTTTTTTTTAACAGGATATATATATTTGCAAGTGTGTTTAGAAGGCACAGCTCATTAAAATGGGAATGAATCATTACGTTTATATAGCACTCCTTTTTTTTTTTTTTTTTTTTTTACTTTACAGTAATAAGTGGGAACCCCCCTCACCCACCACCAATGTGTAGCACCCACCTTTCTATATGGCCAGAAGTATATAAACATGTCTGACATCCAGCATTTCACCCAAAATTATGGGCATTAATATGGAATTGGTACACCGTTTTCTGCACTCTTATGGGAAGGCTTTATACTAGATGTTGGAGCATTGCTGCAGGGATTTCCTTCCATTCAGCCAGAAGAGCATTAGTGAGTTTGGGCACTGATTGGGCAATTAGGCCTGGCTCACAGTTGGCTTTTCAATTGATCCTGAAGGTGTTGGATGGGTTGAGGTCAGGGCTCTGTGCAGGCCAGTCAAGTTCTTCCACACCATTCTCAACAAAACCATTTCTATATGGACCTTGCTGTGTGCCCGGGAGCTTTGTCATGCTGAAACAGGAAAGGTCCTTCCCCAAACTGTTGGGAAAGCACAGAATCATCTAAAATGTTATCGTAAGCTTCCTCAAAAGCTGGGCCAATGACACATCTGCTTCAGATATTTGTTCTTACTGACCATAGAGACATGCAAAACCTGGACTATGGAATTTGAATCCGGATCGCGCCATACTGTCACTGGCTGATGAACTGGTCTCTGCAGATGTCCGGCCTCAGGGCCAGTTGTGCTGCTGGTTTTCATTCTTACCCTCTAGTCAGGGACTGATTTAAACCTTCGGACACCAGGCGAGTTAAATTCCTGGGCAGTCGGTGGCAATAATCAATTTAATTAGCTAGAACCCAGACAGCACCATAGTTGGCTGATGAACTGGCCTCTACAGATCTCAGAGCGCCTACATTATTATTATTTTTTGTGACTGGTTCTTCCAAATTGGGATGAAATACATGGGGAAAATAATAAAACAAAAATTCATACATAAATTCATATATTCTTATATCCATCTGAGGTATATTTTGAGGGAAAACATTTTTTTTTTCTTTCAAAGGAAGCCCTCACTAATCACAAATTTGCTGTGTATTGTGCTCAATTTTAACTTTAAGGGCAATGTACTTTATTGTTAAATAGGGCTTTTTCAGCTTTATTGGACAGGACGGTGTAGAAAGACAGCAGTGATGGTAGAGAGAGAAGGAGAGACATGCGGCCAGATTCGAACCACCAACGTTGCAGCTTGCAATGAGCTGGTAACGAGAGCATGGGGTCACTGCTCTACAGGCCACATATGCCATTCAAGTGTTTTTTGTTCACGTTACTTCAACCAATGTTTAAAACCATATTAGTTTACATAATTCTGTACCAAAGTGAATAACTTGGCAGGTATTTGGTGCAGGTCTGATGTGTTTAGTTTAGTTTAGTTTATTTGAATGATGATAAAGGAGTTTTTTTTTTTTTTTTAAGTAGATGTCATACTTACGATAGACGTACATGTAGTTACTGTACCCTGCGCCTGGTAGAAACACTCAGCCATGTAGTACCTATGCCTCTGATTTACGCTGCTTAAAGTTTTCTTCATCCTGGCTAAACTGATCGTTTTGGCTCCTGCTGTCTCAAGCATTCTTTCATGCCTTGTGGCACAACATATCAAGCTAATTTATTTCCACTTTATGCCAGTTTTTCCACCTCATTGTCAAGCAGTAAGCAATGGAAGCCATTAGGGAATGACCTTTCCCCAGTGTTTTCTCAAATGTTAACACATAACTTAATGATCTAATATGATCATGAAGAGGATGTTACTAAGTTTGACCTTTGTTTTTGGCCGAACATGCTTCCAACATCACTCTTTTTGGACGAAATGATAAAAAAATTACTGTTAACGATGGACTCCAACTGTGTTCCACCATTTGTTTTCCATATTAACTTTTCTTTCTGTCTGGCGCACGTTCTTGTCCGTGGTGACGGCACAACAGCCAACCCATCGCTTTGCTGCTGGAGAATCACAAACACAAGCGCTGTGGTTCAAGGGTGTGGTGCCGTCAGCCCGCACCTGCGAATTACGACCTCCGGCCTTTCAAAAGCCCAGTTCCGTGAAAGCAAAACCCCTTACCCCTTATGTTTAGGAAAATCCCAAATGAGTCTTTGTTGAGTGAGCAACCATGGATGGAGACGGTACAATACACAGTGCTGGAGGTCTACCGTGTCTGATAGGACAGGATAGGGTTTTGTAAGGTTGTCATAAAGACTGCAAGGTGGCAGTTGATTCTGTTACCATTGTGCCCTATTTCCCCAATAGTGAGTTATTTAACCACTTATTTAACATCAAGCTTCACAGTGAGGGTAATAAAGAATCCATATTGTCCGTAACCCCTCCCATTTGTTATGAGATACCACCTTTGTGCTTTACAAATAGACAAGTGTGTTTATTTTTACTTTTTTATTCTCTGCTTAGGACCGTGGTAACCAGCCCTGTTCCTGGGCACGTACCGTCCTGTAGGTTTTCACTGCAACACTAACAAAGCACGCCTCATTCAACAGCTAGAGCAAGGGCTGCCCAACCCTGTTCCTGAAGGTGTACTGTCCTGTATGTTTTAATCTCAACACTAACAAAGCACGACTCATTCAACAGCTACAGATCCCAATGAGCTGCTAATGAGTAAAGTCAGGTGTGCCAAATTAGCGTTGAAATGAAAACCTACAGAATGGTAGATCTCCTGGAAAATGTTGGTTGGCTCAAGACTATTTTGTGCCTCTGAAGAAATATGAGTTGTTAAAATAAAAATAAAAAATTTTTTACATTCATTTTCATTTTAGTATTCAAAAATTGTTGATGTTTGGTTTGGTTTTTTTTTTAATTGTATCCCCCTCCCATGACCCTGACCAGGAATAAGTGGGGTTAGATAATGGATGAACGGATGGATTATTATGTAGGCTAGAGCCAACACTGTGTGATATTATATGACAATGTGTCCAAAATATATATATATTTTTTTGACATCTTGAATCCAGGGGTACTGGACCCACTGGAGTTCCATTGGTTCCATTGACTTCTATAAGACCACCATTACCAGCACACACAAAGCAGCAGCACGACATCTAAGCCCTACCTTAATATTTCATTGGCGGCATGATGGTCTTCTAAACATCAGTGTTCAAAACTTGCCACTGGTGTGCATGGCCAAAATGAAAATTTTGGTCCTAACTGACCATAACACTTGATACTAATCAGTTACCAAGCTGTACTTTTGCTTGGAGCCAGGCGTTATGGTTATCATTTCATATTATAGTGTGTATATTTTTTGTCCAGGTAAACCATGTTGTTGTTTTCTGGGACGTAAAATGACAGTTAGTCATTCTTATTGTTTTTAGTGTCCTACTTTCAAGGGAAGCTATTTTAAATATATGGTTAATCTGGCAATGTGACGCACTGAGAGTCTGTTTTGTCTGTATTGTGTTTCTTTATTTAATTTCTCCAACCCTACATTGAGAAAGAAGAAAACCTGATGACCAAGTTCTAGTTAGAAAACCTGGAGTTCATATGTCAACTGTAAGAGCATGGGCTGTTGACACTGTGGCTCTGTTAGACATGTGGCTCTTCACAGATGGTTTTATGGGTAGTGAGAGGTCTATGGATTTATCAATGCCATTGTTGGACTGTTGGACTATTGAACTGAAAGTTTAGGACTACAATAAAAAGGTAGTAAAAACATGTATTAAATTACAAATGGCCTCTTGGGCTGCAATAAGAGCGTATCTTTTACAGCCACTAGGGAGAGCTGTCAGCAGCATCTCCCCAGAGCTCTCCACCACTCCCTCCTCCCCCCGCTGCTATATGTTTTTGTAGACATGCCAAATTCGGCAGGTGGCCATTATTTGTGTGTGTGTGTGTGTGTTCTACAATGGTCACCACAGGGAAATTGGTGGGGGCGGGCTTTATTTCTGATTGGTACAATACACATAAAACTTTTTTTTTTTTTTTAAATGCTGTTTTTCAGCCTTCGCTGAACCTTCTCTGATGTTGTTGTCTAAGCAGCCTGTTTGTGCCTGTGCCAACGAATCGAGACCAGGGAGCGCAACGTCACTGGGTCAAAGTTAGGGAAGTACCTAACTCTTCTCTCTCTGCTCTGTTTGCGAGCGATAAATTATAGGGAGTTACCCACGATCGTTCAGTTTATCAACACAAGACAAGGCATTTCCAAACGGACTGTTTAAGGCAAAAGTTACATAATATCGACACTATTACCTATGCATGCTCATACCAGCAGAAACATACTTGATATTTTATCTTTATTTTATTATGTGATCTTTATTATTTTTAGCCATGTGCTGTAAGGGTAATATGACGTCATTTTACAGTTAAAGTGCTTAAACATTAACAAGTTTATGCATTTATCATCAATTACACTGGCTTTATTGTGTAAATGTGCAATCATACTTTTTTTTTTTTTTTTCCATTGCTTTATGTCTTTACACACTAGGTGAATTAGTAACAGCTATAATATAATGGTTAGCCCAACATACTTCACTGTTGGGTTAGGTTACTGGTCTTGTAACCTAAAGGTCACTGGTTTGATTCCTGGGTAGGACACTGCTGTTGTACCCCTGAGCAAGGTACCTAACCTGCATTGCTTCAGTATATATCCAGCTGTGTAAATGGATGCAATGTAAATGCTACATAAAACATGTGGAAGTTGCTCTGGATAAGAGCGCCTGCTAGATGCCTGTAATGTAATGTACAGTAATGCCTAGCTTTAAATGTAAATGTAAACATGTCTTAAGGAGGATGTTAATGTGGCCATTTTCAAGCTTGTGTGGTTGTTGGAAAGTACCTCCTGAGTTACCCTCTTCTGAAACCGTTGTAGATCGGGGCTGTTGATGCGGTGTGGGCTCGGGGGTCACAGCTATGTCAGACATTTGGTTATTTGGAGGGATTTCAGCGGGGGATGTCCTGTCATGTAAGACAGATAACTGTGAGTCACATTTCTCTCAGTCAGCCGGCAGCCCTGTCGTCACGCACCATTATTACATTACATTACATTACAGGCATTTAGCAGAAGCTCTTATCCAGAGCGACGTACAGCAAGTGCATTAGTTCAAGGTGCAGCGGTGCAAAAGAAACACACTAGAGTGAAGTAAAGATCGTAGTGCCAGAAGTGACCACATAGATCAGGACTCCAACCCTGTAGATTAACCTGTTCAGCAAACAAACAAACAATCCTGCCAAGTACAAACTAGCACTGAAATCACATTTGCCTAATCAGAATCAGACAAAAACAATCCTGCCAAATAAAAACTAACGTGATCGTATTAGCCTAACTAGGTACATTGAGCTAAACTAGCGGCTGTGGTTCTCAGACTCGATCCTGTGGACCCCAGAGTGTGCCCATTTTAGTTCCAGCCACAACCGCACAATCCACGGTTTTAACAAGCTTTAACTTAATAACACTTTTTTGGTACTGAGGGGTCATTTAATGTCTTTAAAGCCACAAATAGCTACGTATGCCATGGAGAATTAAATACCCCATATTCGCATTTGTGCTAGATTGCAAATTACATAAAGAGAAGTTAAAAAAAGTTTTTTTTTTTTTAACTGATCAAATTAAAGATTGCGGTGAATCGACAGGCTCCTAAATGATGAAGATGAGCACTGAAACTAGCCGTTTGGTCGATAATCAAAGAAATGAGAGCCAAAGAAAATACGTCAAACAGGTTTGGCTTTGGTTAGTACTTGGAAGGGAGACCTCCTGAGTAAGTTGTTGCTGGGGGTAGGGGGTGATTTCCCCTCTGGCCAAATAAACCTCAATGCCTTGGCATGGCGATGGTCACACTGTGTTGTAGGAGACGCCATTTTTCGGATGAGAAGTTGAACTGAGGTTGTGATTCATTGTGATCATTAAAGATCCTGTGACACTCATCGCAACGAGAAGGTGGTTCCCCAGCTCCCTCAACTTGCCACCCAATCATCCCCTGATGATTATTATTATTATTTTTTTTTTTTTTAATAAAAACTTACCCTTTTCACCTCAGCTGATGTGTGGTGAGTGTGGCAAAATGGCCGCCATCCGTCATCTTGGTGGGCATTGGACTTTGGTGGCGGTTGAGGCGAGATTGCCCCTCATCACTGCGTAGCGCTTTGAGTCACCGTCACCATAGTGAGAAAAACACTATGTAAAGTGCAAATAATTATAATTAGTTATTGAGCCTGAGGCAACAATTATGAGAGACAATCTATTAACCAATGTGTGTACAGCGGGACGGCACCTCCGGTGCGGTCCAGGAGAACTCTGGCTGAATCGAATCTCACTCTCTGGACTGGGGAACTGGAAGTCCATGACGGCTTATGGCAGTCCCATTGTCAAAACGGTTTTTTTTTCGCAAGTGCTTTTGCGCGGACTTTTTGGCGCCTTGTATCCTACCCTCGTGTTAAGCCCACATCATTGCTGACTGAGAGAGGGAATTACCCAAAATACAGCTCTGGTCAATAACGTAGGAAGTACCTGGCTTTAAAAAAAAATGTTTTTTTTGTTTTACTTCAACAACTACGAAAACACGCTTTATTTTTCCTTGATGGACAAAATTGATTGATTAAATGCACCAGCCTATCAATGCAACTGCTCATTAATTCTGAAACTTCAAGCGCTTGTTTGGCTACTAGAAGGCTACAGTTGTGCATGTTATTTTAATAATTTTCCCCTACAGTGCATGAGATAATTTAGTAATTTTATTTAGTTAAATTCAATTTTTATTTTATTTTATTTTTTTTTTTAACCCTTGATCCGTGATTTGTCCCTCTTTTTCAGTTTTCCCTGATTTTCAACTACGGCGCTGTGACGGTCCAGTTAGCCCATATTTTCCCTGACCTGTACACCCAGCCTTGGCCTGTTTATGCTGTAAATTTTAAGACGCAGCATAAACCAGCAATAAAAAATGCTCGTCAGTGAAATTCACAGTTCCTCCGTGCCTGGTTCAGGTTGTGGATGACTCGCCTCTTCCTCTACTAGTCACGGAGATTTGAGTAATGTCAGAAGTCCTGTCCCGTTTCCCCTTTTGTGTACCCCCAAGCCCTTGACCACCGGGCTCGCCGGTTCCGAGAAATGCACCATTTAAAGTCCAAAGGGCTCTGGTTCTGATTGAGCCAACCCGATACGTTCATCTTTTATTGGCTGCGATCAGAATCCCCCGCAACGTCGGTCATGCTCAAAGAATGTATCCACCAACTGCGCCTCGCCCATCTCTGAACAACTACTCTCCGCTGTTTCTTCTCATCTGGCCTTGAAGTGGCTGCAACTGTCGGCACAATTTGGTCATAGGATGGTAGTGAAAGAATAAGAATACGAGACAGGGCAAGACTCCTCTGGCCATTTGACCCAGAGGGTCGGGGCAATCTAAGGCGATATGGCCATATGGAATGAATACACAGGGGTACACACTGGATTATATATATATATATATATATATATGTATACACTCACCGCCCACTTCAATAGGTACACCTGTTAAACTGCAAACTGCACCCGTTAACGCAAATATCTAATCAGCCAATCACGTGGCAGCAACTCAATGCATTTAGGCATGTAGACATGGTCAAGACGATCTGCTGAAGTTCAAACCAAGCATCAGAATGGGGAAGAAAGGTGATTTACGTGACTTTGAACGTGGCATGGTTGTTGGTGCCAGACGGGCTGGTTTGACTATTTCAGAAACTGCTGATCTACTGGGATTTTCACGCCCAACCATCTCTAGGGTTTACGGAGAATGATCCGAAAAAGAGAAAATATCAAGTGAGCGGCAGTTCTCTGGGCGAAAATGCCTTGTTGATGGCAGAGGTCAGAGGAGAATGGCCAGAGTGGTTCGAGTTGATAGAAAGGCAACAGTAACTCAAACCCGGACCAACCCGGGTGCCACTCCTGTTACCTAATGACGTGGCCGGTGAGCGTATATATAAATACATGAATATTTTCCTAAGGTACTGTAACGTAAATAAAGAAATGACATTTCTGTCTGATCAGTAATGACAGAAAAAAAGACAATTAGAGCAATTAAATGAATGTGCGTGTAACTTGTTCAGGGCTATACAATCGCGGTGATCACCAGCCAGAGACAGGCGTCCGGTTTTTCACTCCACCTCAGATACGAAGAACTAGATTCCTCACATTCCCACACAAACCGGAAAGATACTGTATCTCCCTATGTTATCGGGTCAAAATCCAGCTTGACCCTAAATGTTGTGTTCTTGGGCTCATCCACGACAGGGGTATGGACCATATTTAGTGTGCCCTGTCACTTTGAGGTGAGGTCCGCATGTCTGGGAGAATTCCTCATGCCCGCTCCGGGCCTGAGTTCTGCTCCCGGCAGGTCGAGAGAAACGCACGGACGTCGCGATCGCATTTCCTCAGTTTCCGTTTTTTTTACACTGGCTGCGGTGTGATTCCGGAGTAGACAAATCTATTGCGATCTAGCGCCGAACAAGAAAATTAAAAAAAATAAAAAATTTGGGACGGGAAAATAATGTTTTAATTAAGTTCTCTGAACAGGAAAAATATACTGGATTTGACAAAAAGGAAGGATAGACCTGAAGACAAAAAAAACACCATTGCCAACATTCAACAGTATAAATGAAAAGCATTTGATCACACAAAAAGGAAGATAAAAATGTTCCCTTATGGCGTCATATGCTGCACGTCGAAGTAAAAATGTTCTCGTTGCATTTAAAAAAATCTCCCATAAAGTATATCCCTAATACCAAATTCTTCAGAATTCTTTCATATAGCTGTAACATAGTTTGTCAATTAAAAATATATACATTAATGAATTCTGGAATATGTACCTTTTATGTTACCTTTATGTGATCATATACCTGGAACATGTACTAACCTTTTAAGTGCATTTTAAAGTACATTGCACTTTAGCAATTTTATTCATTTAATGATGATATGAGTGTTTCTGAGAGTGTGCGATGGTGGGAGGGAGGGAGGGAGGGAGAGAGAAATGAAGGGAAAGAGGAAGGAAAAATAGTAAAACTGTAGCAATGCAGGATGTGTGTGTGTGTGTGAGAGAGAAAGGGAGAGGTGTGTGTGTGTGTGTGTTTGAGAGATTGAGAGTGAGTGAGTGAGTTGTGTGTGTGTGTGTGTGTGTTGGTGCAAAAGATTGAGAGAGTGAGTTGTGTGTGTGTGTGTGTGAGAGAGAGAGAGAGAGAGAGAAAGGGAGAGAGAGTTGTGTGTGTGAGAGAGTGAGTTGTGTGACTTGTGTATGTGTGTGAGAGAGAAGGAGAGGGAGAGAGAGAGTTGTGTGTGTGTGAGAGAGAGAGAGAGAGAGAGAGAGGGAGGGAGGGAGGGAGGGAGGGAGGGAGAGAGAGAGAGAGAGAGAGAGGGAGAGAGAGGGGCTGGGGGGGAAAGATCTCTTTTGATCTGATTAGCGCAGCTCGGAGCGTTTATTTCTCAGATTTGACACTCAGTGGAAAAGCGACTATTTATCCTGGAAATCTGATCGCCTTGGGCAACCGTCCCGGACAGGTCCTGGCAGGAGAGCAGCTTACCGCACAGTAGTTTCTGGATAGCATGCCAGCAGCTAGCAGCATTCTTTGCCCTGTCTGAGCCAAATACAGAAAACTTTTTTAAAAATTATTATTATTATTATTATTATTTTAAACATCCCAGTCTTGTGACTTCAAATACCCAAATGATACAGAGCCCAAAATATGTTAGAAGTACGCATGTTCTGACGTCAAAGGGCCCGGGGTTCTTCTAGGATGAAGAAAACCCCCCATTCATGTCTGCCTTATGCAATCCATCTGGGGATCCCTGTTCACGATTTCATTTCAAATTAAGACAAGGCCTTGAATATGGGTACCATTAATTTTAGACAAATTTGAAAATAAACATTGTCACGGGGCTTTTACATGTCATGAAATGTGCTTGTAATTGAAATGTAAGCATCTGGACATGAATGTTGAATAGATATTAATTATGAATTATTGTATATATTTATTTATTTTTTGATTGCACGGTAGACTTTTGTGACAAATGCAGAGAGGTGGAATTTTAGAATGCTGCTGGCTTTCGTCACCAGTGATTGCCAGAAGTTCTACTAAATTCATCTCCCTGACTGCTTGTCCATGTGCTGATTATATTTATTGTAATGTAATTATTTACACATGGGTCCTTTCATAGGTGTCTAATGATGTGCCAGACCTGAAGTGTACTAAGGCACTACAGTAAACTTATTTCATCTTTGATGAGATGTTAAACCAAGATCCTGACTCACTATGGTCATTAAAGACCCCATGACACTTGTCGCAAAGAGTAGCGGGTTCCCCGGTGTTCTGGCTAAATTCCCAGCCTGGCTCTCTCAGCCTGCCACCTAATCATCCCCTGATTTAATTGGCTTAAAAATGTTCTCCCCCTCTCCACCTCAGCTGATGTGCAGTGAGCGTTCTGGCGCAAAATGGCTGTCGTGCATCACCCAGGTGGGGGCTACACATTGGTGGTGGGTGAGGTGAGTTCCCACTCATCACTGTAAAGCACTTTGAGTGTTCGGAAAAGTGCTGTATAAATGCAATGATTCATTCATTCATACATAATAAGGGAAGGAACTGGCCTTTGGTGCATTTGTTTTTGTTGTATAAAAAATACAACAAAACTGGGCTTGTAACAATGTTTTTTAAGCCATTGCTTTGTAGTTTTTACTATATGATTTGGGTCATTGTCGTGTAATAATAATAATTTATTATTATGAGTCTTTGCCCCCTTCAATGCAGATCTCTAGCAAGCTGAAACAAGTTCTCCCCGAGGACTTGCCTACATTTAGTATCATCCACCTCGTCCTCGATGGCAACACGCTTACCAGGTCCACTTGCTAGAAAGCAAAACCCATAGGATGATGCTTCCTTGGCAACTATGCTCGACAGTAGGGATGCTGTTTCCCGAGCAACGCACTGCGTTTGGTTCGCCCAAAACATAGCAGTTTGCCCGCCATGCCAAAGAGCTGAAGTTTAGCCTCATCGGACCACAAAATATTCTTCCAGGAGTTCTCGTGTGTCACATGACTTTTGGCAAACATTGGGCATGACTTAATGTTGACTTTTTTTTCCAGAAGTCACTTCTGTGTTTGACTCTCTCAAAGAGGCCAGATCTGTGGTTGGTGATCACAGGATAGTTTCTTTAATTTCAGCCAATGAGCTTTGCAGTTCTGTCAGTGCAGCAGCCGGCTTGATCTTGGTAGGGTCTGTTTTTTGTTTTTTGTAACGTTTTTTTTTTCCCCACCATTTTTCCAGAGTTGTTATAATGGATTTAATGTCGCTCCAAGGAAGGTTCAAGGCCACGCAAACCTCTATAATCTTCTCCAGTTCATCGTGTTCAAGTTCTACAGCAGCATGTAGAATGTTTTTCTTTGTTTTTTTTTGTTTTTTTTCTAAAGTCAAGACTTGTTAATCAGTTAAATAATTTGTCAGGTAACTAAAGTCATTTGACCTGGTCCTTTAGAAAGATGGTCACGTCCCTTAAATCAGAGGTGTCCAACGTGATCCGAAAAGTGGGTGCAGGTCTCTAGCCTAGCAATAGTATACCTGATTAAATGAATGATCGAATCATGTTCTTCAATCGAGACCTTGATAATTAGACCCAGGTGCCTTAGTGCTGGGATACAAAAGCCTACGTCCTCACTGGCCCTTTCTCCTCAGCTTGGACACCGCTGCCTTAAAGTGACACATTAACAGTCAGGGACACGAACCTCCAAATATCAAAAATGACGAGTACAGCATGAAAATTCAGAATTCAGCTGTTTGGTCCCCTTGTTCCCTGTGTGTCTGGGAACTGCATTGTTTGTGGGTAGCCTGTGGCGGAAACTAGTGCAGGATGTAGGCGTGACTGCAATTGAAACTGGCTGAGAATCAGCAGTGTGTGGCCCAGGGTTTTTACCTCAGATCTTTCAGAGTCTGTTCCCTCTATTGGAGATCTAATGGAAATCATAGTGAAGTTGCAAAAAAAAAAAAAAAAAAAAAAAAAAATGCAATTATCCTGTAATTATTATTATTTTATTATTGTTTTCTTCAGATCAGATAGTAAATATTTATTGTAACTATAAACCAACACCAAAAAGTTATTATTGAAATGTTCTGACATAAGAAGGTTTGATTAATTAAAGTATGATGACAGGATCCATGGCTCTATATCAGTAAAAACACAGCAAGTTTAGCCAACAAGCTTTCAGAGAGCACATGCTCATGGCCGTGACACAATCCAAATCAGGAGCTGACCAAATCTGCACTGTTCTCCGTGGAGTGGTTTTAGTGCTTCAACTTCATCAGGAGCTGACCAGATCTGCACTGTTCTCCGTGGAGTGGTTTTAGTGCTTCAACTTCATCAGGAGCTGACCAAATATGGACTGTTCTCCGTGGAGTGGTTTTAGTTCTTCAACTTCATCAGGCGCTGACCAGATCTGCACTGTTCTCCGTGGAGTGGTTTTAGTTCTTCAACTTCATCAGGAGCTGACCAGATCTGCACTGTTCTCCGTGGAGTGGTTTTAGTTCTTCAACTTCATCAGGCGCTGACCAGATCTGCACTGTTCTCCGTGGAGTGGTTTTAGTGCTTCAACTTCAGCCAATGGCAGAATACTGAAGTAACTAAGAGTGGAACTGCAGATCTAAAGACCAAAAGGGATCATGAGATAAAAAAAATTAAAATAATAAGTCGCCCCATGTTTAATCGGGACACTAGTGTTATTAATCCCCTAATTCTATACATGTCAGTTACCAGATAATGAGCTTGATTAGTGATTAGTCTCAGTGATTTGATTCATGTTCACTTCTGTTGTATTATTGAGTAAGAGATAACAGATTAATTACGCCCTAATCTCTTACTCAAGGATTCAACAGAAGTGAATGTGAATCAAATCACTGAGACTAATCAATAATCTCCTGTAACAATATCAAGATTCACAGCTGGTTCACCCTCCTTCTAGGACCAATGCTTACAATTTCTTTACTTTTTAAAATGTGCACTTTTTTTGCAAATATGTTAAGTACCAAAAGTTTTCTTTTGAGATTAAAAAAAATAAAAAATCAGTTTTTTTATTTTACTTTCATGTCTTGCTATAAATTAGCCATTTCAAATGCTAAAGCTAATGCTAAAGTAACAATTTGAATTAACTCATCATGACCTGTCAAGTTTCTTCAATCTTACAGTACTTTATAAGCGGAGTGCCATATCTGTACTATAAGTATGCAGACACCTTTAAGAAAATGGTGTAGCTCAGCCTCGGTACACAAACCGCGTAAGCCGTTAAATATTTGATATGCGTATCAATACAAACAGCACTAATGGGCAAACATTACATTACAGATATTTTAGCAGTGTTTCATCCATGCGTGATAGTCAGAGGCCAACCCCCCCCCCCCCCCCCCCCCCCCCCCCCCCCCCCCCAGTCTGCAATCGCTCCCCCCCTCACCCCCACTCCTTCTGTCAACTGTCAGTGGCAGTAAGGCTATAGCCATGGCTGCTCTGCACCACTGCAAAGCCAAGGGTGTGTAGTCATAGTGAGAGGCCTGTGTTATCAGAATTAAGACTGGAAAAGAAAGGATATGCAATCATAGGTGTTCGTTGTGAATGTCTGTTACTAGATCTGCTACTCTGTGATTGAGGAATTTTGCCTCAAATTCCAGGTGTATGTATGGATTGTTACAGCTGGGAGGGTGAGAAAGAAATGCAATAATGGTGACTGTTAACCCTGTGTGCTCCAGATGCAAAGGCGATTAGAAAGTACCCACGTTCTCTATGTCTCTGTGAAGGTTTATTTTACAGTTGCCGTACGTCAATCATGCTACCAGTATAAATATTACATTCAGTTTAACATACATGCACACACACACATATACACACACATACACACACGCACGCATGCACAGACACGCACTCACACACACACACACACACACACACACACACACACACACACGCTAAAAGTACAGTGTCAAATGTTCTGTTTCTTGTACATAGGTCTTACTGGGACCAGGGATCAAGACTCCAAGCCTCACTCTCTGAAGAACAGTATGTCAAACTTACACATTACCTTATAACAGCTCTCTCGTTATATGACATTATTATGTAACCTACAAAATGTCCCTATAAAAATAATTATGGGAGGTCTGATCGAGAATTCTTTGTGAAAGAGATTTCATTATTAAAGGGGAATTGCACTTTATAACACTTCTGCTTCTCATGACTGATATTGTCCTTCTAATGAATGTGTCACCCTTCATTTTTCGATTAGTTATTTCATTTTAAATGCCTAACGTTAGAAACAAAGACCTTTTTCTTTTTAGCGCAAGTCCACATAGTAGTATGGTTTCCGGTTTTTTCTTCTTCTTTGATTTCGTTTAGTGGAAACTCGAGAAGAAGCAAAGCAAAACATTCTGTTAACGTAGCGTTGAAATCAAACAAACTAACGTCTGCTAGCTTTTGTTTGATGCAATATCGGTGTAATAATGAGGTGCATTGTGCCTGGTTGTTATAATGCCCCCATTCAACTTGACCTGAAAGCACATTTTCATAGTTTTCCACCCGATGCAACTTTGTATAACAATTCCATGATCAAAAACAAAATCTCCTTTGTCCTCAGACATTTTCGGTTTCGCTAGCTAGTAGAAATGCAACACTAGGTCTACGACCAACCTAATGTTATTGTCTGCAGGTATGCCCACATCAGAAGTCGTGCAATGATATTCATCCTAACATAACATAATGAAATAACTAGTCGAAAAATGGAAGGGCGACACATTCATTAGAAGGACATTATCAGTCATGAGCAGAAGTGTTATAAAGTGCAATTCCCCTTTAAAAAATCTAATTAAATACGCTTTGCCAGCATACTCATATTTTTCATGTGATTTCAGTGACGCATGGTTTCAATCACATGCCGAATGCATGCACCAACTTGAATATCTGAGCTTATGAATGTTCATTATTTGTCCAAAAGAACATACTGTATGCTGAATAATTTATGAGCCAAATACTGTATTTGTACTTGTTTTCCTTTTTTTTTTGTTATGTATACGAGATGAATTTTCATTGGCTATATATGTTTTCATGCTTACAAAAAATTTATAAATTACATATTCATATTTGGATGAAATAAATTTCAGCAACAAGGTCAGGTCCATTTTTTAATGCATGTAATATATGCACTGTAACATGATTTCAGTAAAACTTTCATTTTAATTCATAGTATCTTTCAAACCAAATTCTCTCTGAAGATTTCGTTTAGGATGGTGTAAGAATAATTGTTTAGTGTTGGGTACACTTACACTGATCAACATGCATTTGTCTCATTTAACATATTAAATAAATTGCATTTATGTTAAAAAGCTTGCATTGTACTTTTGTGTGTTTCAATTTGCAATGGCATTCTGGATTGCTGTACAATTTTAGAATTCTGGAAAAAAAAAGCATTCCCAGAAAAACCTGCTCTTCAAAGGGTCGATGACTACAGTGAGCTCCAAGCGGCATATTTAACACACTGACCAGTGGGTCATTAAGAAAAATAACAATATAGATTTTCTTTTTTAGTGACAACCTGTAAAAAAAAAAAAAAAAAAAAGACTCTAATACTCCAAAATAATACACTATTAGACATTTATCTGACTAGCTGCCTGCTTTGACGGATCAATTTAGTAATATCTTCCTCTAGGAAGACACCTGGATGAATTATTAAAGATGTTCTCCAATAAAATCTCAATAAGTAACAGGTTCAAACATTTTCAGCGCCACCTGTTTCTTACTCACTTCTCACGTGCGTATTGTACCGGTCCTTCCTTCCCACACACCTGTGTCTGCTGTCTTCACACACACACACACACACACACACACACACACACACAAAAAATAGGGCTTTATTTATTTAAGGCTTTATTGAAGCCGGGTGGCAAACATGGTCAATCAGCCATCGTACAGTAAACATAACAGACTTTGTGAATCACCAAGGCAACACAGGACAATAACACTATAGTAAAACAAAACAAAGCGCATGGAAGAAGAAAACAATTACCTGTGAACCCAACCAAGACTACCAACAGTGTTGCTGTGAATTCATTGTTACGAGCTATTTAAGCAGATCTCGTAACAATGTGTGGGTAGCTATGCGTGGGTAGCTATGCGTGGGTCACTTTGTAGGTTTACTTGACCTATTTACATAAAAATAGATTTGCTGGATGTTTGGCATTCACTGTGTTGCACACGCTGGCTGGAGCGTGCGGCTTTCGTGATTAGAGTGTCTGGCTTTTTTAACCTTAAAAGACCAGGTTAAAACCTAGTATATGGGCTGGACCTAACACACGTGATCCGGCCGACCAACTTGACTTCGTCACTCCACCCAGTCACTCACTCACTCAGTCACAGACATTCGCGTTTGCTGTTGCTGTCCGGCCAAAAACATCCGATGGCCGAGGGCCAAGTTTTAAGAAGAATTGTCTCCCACTTAGAGCACTGAAATGCAACCTCCTGCCTGTCTTCTCGCCACCCAAGGAGTCATCGGCTGTCCCTGGGCATTCTGTACTGGGAGGTGTGTCTGAGCAGAGTGTCTGCAGTGAGGAATTGGGTCCACTTCCGAGAAACAGGGGCATGGAGGGGGTCATAATGACATATTCTCAACCCCGAGCTGCCAGTGTCCTACTTGGCAACAGCCTGCTCAGTTCTGAGTTATGTAATGTAATATTAGCCTGTGTTAGCGAACGCTCCCATTTATGAGAAACCAGACTGCTTCCCCGCCAGGACAGCGAATCAGACTGCAGCGATTCCGCTCTGGCAATGATTGGCGGCTTTCCCGGGAGCACGCGCTGTGCTGAATGCAACTGCTGCATGGAACAGTTTGTGTGTGTGTGTGTGTGTTTCAATTTTTAAATGTTTTTTTTTAGTGTCACGCAGTGTTTTGTTATTCAGCCGAGGAAATAAGCTATTTAATGCAGGCAGTGCAGGAACAGCTATAGTTTTACAGAAAAGGATAACATTTTTTAAAAAGACCATATTATGCAGTCATGTCCATACACCCAGTACAGTATTGCTATTCCACAAACAACATTGTGTGTTTTTCAGTCAATTTGGACTAAAGCACTTTTGTAACACTATTTAAATGTGGGTACACAAACTTGAGGACAGATTATATTGCTGTAAGATTACATCCAGGCCCTGAGCTTTTGGCATAGAGATTTGCAGTCATTCATTTTTTAACGAGACAATACAAGATTTACACATAAATATGACACATAAGGTTTTTTTTTACATTACATTTACATTACAGGCATTTGGCAGACGCTCTTATCCAGAGCGACGTACAACAAAGTGTATAACCATAACCAGGAACAAGTGTGTCGAAAACCCTAGAGAGAAGTGCAGGGAACAACCGTATAGTTCAACTTGGACCCTGAAGGTTAAACTGATTAACATTAACACAAACGAGAACAGCAACAACGCAGTCTATGCAAAAATACAAGCAGTAGTTAAGACAGGTGCATTATCTAAGTCACCTACAAAACAGCTACCTAGTTACAACCCTAAGCTTACAGTCATTTAAGAGATTACAGGGAGGTAGGGAGGGATGGGGAGAGGTGTAGCCTGAAGAGGTGAGTCTTCAGTCGTCGCTTGAAATGGGTCAGTGTCTCAGCTGTTCTGACCTCCACAGGGAGGTCATTACACCATCGTGGGGCCAGGACAGACAGGAGACGTGTTCTGGAACCGCAGGTGCGAAGAGTGGGAGGTGCCAGGCGTCCTGAGGTAGCAGAATGGAGGGATCTGGCTGGCATGTAGGGTTTGAATATCTTGTGGGGCTGATCCCTTGACTGCCTGGTATGCTAGGACCAATATTTTAAATTTGATACGAGCTATAACAGGCAGCCAGTGGAGGGTAGTGAGCAGGGGAGTGACGTGGGAGTGTCTGGGGAGGTTGAAGACCAGACGAGCTGCAGCATTCTGAATGAGTTGCAGGGGTCTGATGGCAGATGCCGGTAGTCCAGCCAGAAGAGAGTTGCAGTAGTCCAGGCGGGATAGAACCATTGCTTGGACCAGGAGCTGGGTTGAGTAGGTGGTGAGAAAGGGGCGGATTCTCCGGATGTTATACAGGAAAAATCTGCATGCCCGGCTTACTGCTGCGATCTTCTTGGAGAGGGACAACCTGTTGTCCATCACCACTCCGAGATTCTTGGCACAGGGTGATGATGTCACTAAGGTGTCCCCTAGGGAAATGGAAAAATCGAGGAGGGGAGAGGTTAGAGCAGGAATAAAGATTAGCTCTGTCTTTCCCGGGTTGAGCTTCAGGTGGTGATTGTCCATCCAGCTCTGGATGTCTCTCAGGCAAGCGGAGATGCAGGCAGGGACCTCTGTGTCCGATGGGGAGAAGGAGAGAAAGAGTTGCGTGTCGTCGGCATAGGAGTGATAGGACAAGCCATGGGCAGAGATTACAGGGCCAAGGGATCTGGTGTATAAGGAGAAGAGAAGGGGGCAGAGGACTGAGCCCTGGGGAACTCCGGTGGCGAGGGGACGGGGTGGTGATACCTTACCCGCCCAGGCAACCTGGAAGGAACGGTCAGAGAGGTAATACGCAATCCAGTCAAGGACTGTGCCGCAGATCCCCGTTGGTGCCAGGGAGGACAGGAGGATGGAGTGCTCCGCAGTTTCGAATGCAGCGGAGAGGTCTAGAAGAATCAGGACAGAGGAGAGGGAGGCTGCTCGTGCGGCATGGAGTGACTCACTGACCGAGAGGAGTGCAATAGATAATGGTGTAGCTAAAGCGTTGCCCATTTTTAAATACAAAATTCCTTCCAGTGTTTCCCGTCACATTCTAAGCATTTTTCACAGTACAGTTGAGCGGTAGAGGGAGGGGGGCAGGGTGGGGTGGGTGGAGGTGGTGGGGGGGGTGGAGTTGTATCTGTACACAAAGTGTTTTTGCTATCATTCCACGAGGAGAGGTTTCTGGCAAGCTTTGACGGTGGAGTGCGTAGTGAATAATTTACACACAGTAAGCTGTGCTACTACTTCCCCTGCATTTGTTTGCTCGATTAGGGCAGCTAAACAATGAGGCAGGACAGGTTTAAAATGACATTACAATCGCGTGGCATCAGACTT